>NW_025802777.1:5491046-5684284 GCF_021613505.1 Equus quagga
ATCGTTTTACACTTTTACCAGTAGCATGTGGGGGTTCCAATTTCTCCACATGCTTGCCAACAGTTGTTTTCGTTGTCTTTTTGATTGTAGACATTATTGTGGGTATGAAGTGGTATCTCTCTGCGGATTTGATTTGCATTTCCCTGATGACTAACGATGTCAAGAATCTTTTGCTGTGCTTCTCGGCCGTTTGTGTATCTTCTTTAGAGAAGCATCTATTCGGATCCTTTGCCAATTTTTAAAATTGGGTTGTTTATCTTTTTACTATTGAGTTGTAATAGTTCTTTATATATTTTAGATATAAGTCCCTTATAGGATATATGATTTGAAAATTTCTCTCCCATTCTGCAAGATATTTTTTTTTTGCTTTCTTGACGGCATGCTCTGAGGCACTAAAGGTTTTAATTTTGACAGTGTCAGTTTATCTAGTTTTTCTTTTGTTGCTTGTGCTTTTGGAGTCACATCTAGGAAACCATTGCCAAATCCAAAGTCATGAAGGTTTACACTTGCATTTTCTTCTAGAAGTTTTATAGTTTCAGCTCCTCCATTTAGGTCTGGATCCATTTTGACTAATTTTTGTGTGAGATAGGGCTCCAGTTTCATTCTTTTGCACATGGATATCGGTTTGTCCCAACAACTATACTTTCCCCTCGAATTATCTTGGCACCTAATTTTAACTTAAAGTTTCTCAGGGTTAGTACTTTATAAATAGTTTATAGTCAGTAACTTTTGTTTCCTTTTGAGCTAATATTTGAAAGGCTTACTTTTTATTCTCAAATGGTTAGATTTTCTTGAATGTTTTACCAGCATTAATTTTTGTTTTTATCATATTGCGATGATAAACTGTGTCATGTACAAATAAAATATTTTTAAAATCTTATAAAGATAAGATATGTGTTTGGGTCAATGTTTCTCAGAAACCAGGAAAGGTGTATTGAATCTTTGTAAGGTAAAATGTTTAATATCTATTAATTAAATCTTATTAATTACATTATTAACATGAATATTGAGAATAATGTATTTAAGTTTCGCTTCTTTCTTGTATTTCCAAATGCTTTTATTTTATTTATTTATTTTCTTTCTTTCTTTCTTTTTTTTTCTGCTTTATCTCCCCAAACCCGCCCTGTACACAGTTGTATATCTTAGTTGCAGGTCCTTCTAGTTGTGGGATTTATTTTAAACATACATTTTTCAATGCATTAAATTTTATGAGAATTTTCTCTTCAGAGTGGTTTTTTATTTCTCCTGTATAAAATGACCACCTTTGCATTGTTCTATGCTTTCTTACTTTGGATTCTACATTATTGTGGTTTCTTTTGGTTCATATTTGTTTGATATATCTTTTCACATGTTTTAATTCTCCATTCTCCTGGTTATTTTACTTATTCTATTGTTAAATTAATTAAACGAGGAGGCCATTGGACAGAGGTGACTCTAATGTCACGGCAGCCTATGTAAGCAAACCAAAACCTAAGTCTGTAAATGCCTCAAGGATGCAAAATCAAAACGCTAAGGACACCCAGTCATGAACAGCCACCTCGGCTTTAAGTTGTAGCCAATTAAATAATATCCTTACTTTGCTTCTGTGCTTTCTCTATATAAGTCTTTCCCCATCTCCCGTCACTGGAGCACTCCCAACCACTTCCAGTTTGGCACTGCCTGACTGGAATAGGTCTTTGTGCAAATGAACTCTTAGTTTTTTTTTGGGGGGGGGGTTGCTTTTTGGTGAGGAAGATTGGCCCTGAGCTAACATCTGTTGCCAATCCTCCTCTTTATTTATTTTTCGCCCCCAAAGCCCCAGTGCATAGTTGTATATCCCAGTTGTAGGTCATCCTAGTTCTTCTATGTGGGACGCCGTCACAGCATGGCTTGATGAGTGATGCGCAGGTCCTCGCCCAGGATCCGAACGAGCAAACCGCAGGCCACCGAAACAGAGCACACAAACTTAACCACTCGGCCATGGGGTGGCCCCAAAATTTTTAATATGACTCAGTTTATCTTTTAACAATATTAATCTTTTTCTTTTAATAAGGGAAGTAAAAATATTTTATCAAATTTCATCTATTTAAATTTATTTATTTATTTGGAGGAAGATTAGCCCTGAGCTAACATCTGCCACCAATCCTCCTCTTTTTGCTGAGGAAGACTGGCACTGAGCTAACATCTGTGCCCATCTTCCTCTACTTTATATGTGGGACACCTGCCACAGCATGGCTTGGTAAGCAGTTCGTAAGTCCACACCCGGGATCTGAACCGGTGAATCCCAGGCCACCGAAGCAGAGTGTGGGAACTTAACCACTATGCCACCAGGCCAGCCCCTCTTTAAATTCATTTTTATAGCTGATATGTACTGTCATACTTTGTTGTCAGTGATAATAATAATAAACAATGTTTGAGCTTTGTGAACTAGGCACTGTAAGTACTTTTCGAACAGTATTCTATTAATCCTCACAACTAGCCTATGAGTTAGATTTGCAATAATCCACATTATAGATGAGGAAATAAACTTTAGGGAGTTGGCATTTTATATTTTTGTTTTCCTGTTTACCTGCTTTTTTCCTCTTGTTTTTGCTTTTTTTGTAAATTGACTATTTTTCATGTTTTTTACATCTAATAACTAGAAACTTGAATATATATATTTTTAATTATCTAATAAGTTCCTTTAAATCTTAAAACATGCACTTGAACTGATATTTGTCTAATTACTATTGCCAAGGAAAGATAGTTTCTACTGATGCTTCTTTACATAAAATTAGAAAATTAGTTAGATTTTTATTTCCTTGCTTTTCTCCTCCATCTAATTTTTAACTTTGCAATGATCTGGGATTTTAAAAGTGTGTGTGTGTGAGAGATAGAGAGAGAGAGAAAGAGAAAGGCTATTTTCATTTTCAGGAACGTTTTTTAAACATAAACACTATGTTTCAACAATATTTCAAATAATTATTACAATATGTTAAAAAGTATCTGAATGTTCTTTATCTGCCACAATTTCCACGTTCTCAAGTTTTTTTGCTTTGCTTTGATGCAATACATATTCTTTTTTTTTTTTTTCAGGAATGGCACAGAAATGAACTACTTTCTAAAGCCTTGACTATTTACTTTGCCTTACAGATGAAGGCAAACCTGTTTAGTCTAGATTCCTGGGTTATAACCTTTCCCCTTTAAATCTCTGTAAATGTTACTCTTGTTTATGTCTGACGTTCATTACCACGGAAGAGTCTGAGACAAGGATTATTTTTCTTACTGTGTAAGTAAATTGACTTTTCTGCCTGAATACCTAGAGGGTGGGCTTTTTGCCTTGAAATGTATGCATTGCACAAGGTTGTGTCTAGATATTGATCTCTTTTTTTATTCACCTGAAAATAGGTAAAGCATTTTGAATCACAGATTTAAATTATTCAGGTGAAATGAAATTCTTTCGTTTTTAACTTTAATAATTGCTTATTTTCTCTTTGCAGCATTAAAACACACACATACACACCCAAAGTTGAATTTATCAATCTTTTCTTCCATCTGGATTTCGAGATTTTTCTTCCTTCCAAGATAATGTTTTATTTGAGTATTTAATGGTTTCAGTGTTATATTTAGAACACTGATCATTTCCTTCTTATGTGAAGAACAGATCTAATTTTATCTTCTTACAAAGGAATCTAGCTATTCCGACATGATTTACAAGAAAATTCATAATTCCCCAAATGATTTGAGATCTATCCTTCATTGCATACAAACTTGCCATGCACTTGATCTCGTTCCGGACTTTGTATTCTGTTCCACTGGTCTGTCTGTTCACGGAACATTCCCACACTGCTTCAGTTGCAGAAGCTTCAACGGGAGTTGTAATGCCTCATAAGATTAAGACTCCCTCTACCCCATTCATCTTCCTTTTCAGAATTTCCTTAGCTGTTATTCCATCCTTATTTTCCATATGAATTTTAGAATCAAACATCTAGCCCAAGAAAAAAACCACACATTAGTACTTTTACTATGATTGTATTCTGTTTGTTCCTTGATTTAGGAAAATGGACAGGTTTCTAAGGTTGAGTTGTTCTATCCCTGAGCAGGGAGCATCTTCCCTATTGTTCACATCTATTATCTGTCTTTCAGGAGTGTTTTATAATCTTCTTCATTTGTTTTTTATGCATTTCTTATAACATTTCATTCTAAATATTTTTCTTTTCTTTTCTTTTCTTTTTTTGGCCCTTGTAAGTGGGGTCTCCTTTTTCATTGTCTTCTTTTAATTGGTAGGGGTGGTCAGTGTGCCTCCTGTTGTGTAGTAGTCTTTCTTCCTGTGACATCTGCCTTTGGCTATCTTTCTCCTTCATCCCCAGGCCTCCCCATTGCCTCCTCTTTCCCAGAAGACCTGCACCTCTGGTCCTACGAAATTTCAAGCCTCTTTGTTCAATCCCATGATGGCTGGTGCTCCGATCCCCGAGGTCTCAGCCCTGTTCTGGTATCTCCCTGCTCAGGCCCTCTTCTCCTGGGGGTGCTTTCTTGTTCCATCACTGTGGTGGGGTTCAGGCCACACTACCCCAAAATATGGCACCTTGGCACGTTGACTACTTTGAGCTGACAGAGTTTGAGAAAATGGTAGAAGAAGGAAGCTCACTGATTTCCTCCTCCCCTGGCCTTCTCGCCTGAAACAGGTCGTAAAATTCTCTTGGGAGAGGTGCCCTCTGCATATCTGGAGGATGCCCGGAGGAAAGGAGCATCAGGATCTCTGAAGACAAAGGGACACCAAGAAGAATCCTAACAAACAGGTCTTGCCAAGTGTCCCCCAGTTTCCCACACTGACTTCAAGCTCCTCAACCTGTCATGTTCCACCACAACTAGCCTCTCTTCACCAGCCCTGGCACAAAAGTACACAGCTCTTTTTCTTTGGGTCTTCATTTCCTTGTGAAGGCTCTCCCGACACTTAAATCTTCTATTAAATAAATTTGTATGCTTTGCTTTTGTTATTCTGTCTTTGTCAGTTTAATTTTCAGACCCACCCTGGGACCCCAAGAGGATGGAGGAAAATGACTTCCTCCCCCACAGGAGCTACACCCTCACTGCAGTCTTGTCTCTCCCAGTCAATCCTCAAACCTGGAACTGGCTCTGCTGTTTTAGACTGTTCTCCCCCATTACACGTACAGTTTATATGATTCTTTGTCTCCTAGTTTCATTGTAGATGAAGGTTATAGTTGATTTTTTCAATCCTCATTGATCTGTATGCTTTTTGAAGGATATGTGGAGACATTCCCAGTTGGGTGGTTGCTATTTGGAGTGGGGGTGAGGGATGTGCTGTCCTCTGCTTTTTAATTTGGAGGAGCATACTATAAACGGTTGCTCTTGTTTATGATGGAGGCAAAGCTAAGTGACTACTATATCAACATTGGACAAAGAGAGACCAAAACTTTAAATAATTTGGTCAGCAGCTAGGTTAGAAATTGGAGATTAATTTTCTGTAACCTATTATTATTATTTAAATTTGAGTTCTCACTACAAGCTCAGCTCTGTGAGAAACCAAAGGGCCTCTTGCCCCCTGTCCACCCTCCCAAGAAACTTCCAAACTCATCGACATTAAGCCTTGCATTACTGTTGCAGATTGACCAAGAGAATGAGTACATAACCTATTCGAGACTCTGAATACATTTGTGAGTTAAATAACTCATTTAGGCAACTGTATTGAAATTAGTGTGGTCCATCAAATGACCATCTGTCCATAACTCTGGCTCTGAAGTTTACCAGGAGACTAAGTAATCGCTGTATGTATACGTGATAACATAAAATACACATAGATCTTTTTTTCCTAACATATTTGAAATCAAGAATTTTTTTTCTAAGTAAAGCACCAAGAACTTTCCTTTTTCTCTGCCTATGAAAGTTTTGAACATGATAAGATGGAAAAATCTCATTTGAAAAACAGCTCAAAGGAAGATCAGTTAGGTTTTGTTATAGTTTTGCTTCCGATGTTTCCAGATGCCTTTTTACTAAAGCGAATGAGTCGATGGAGAAAGACTACTTTTGTTTTGTCCAATCAAAAGTGAGCTCAAGGAAATGAAATAGGGCTATGTCATATACATTTCCAGGAAGATAGAAGATTTTACAGGTAGATGGACCATTTTCTCTCTCAGAAAGTAATTACTAGCTTTAGTCATCTAATCATTATTTTCTTCAAACATGATCTTTCTAGGCGTTCTTTATGACAAGTAAGTTTGAATTTGAATCATCACTAAGACATTATTATTCATATCACATTTCATATTTTAAACAAAGTGACTCACATTTTAGTTTTAAAAATCAACAAACTTGAAGATTCTGGAAGTCTCCCAGAGTAAGGTCCCCCTCCCAGTCCTGACTTTCTTTAATTAGTGATGTCGTTGCACTGTAGATCGGCTGTCTCTCTTTTCCCGTATATGTGTGGATGTCTAATCACTTGGTACTCAGTTTGTGTTTCCCTTTTGTATATACACAGGGCTCAGGTACTATGGTCTAAATATGTGCAATAAAACCACTGGGTTCATAGACTCCTCCTCAGCTCTTCCTGCTGGTTCCTGGGCCCTGGAGCTCCCTTTTGTCACTGCTTCTGTCCCTGCTCGTAGCTGTTCCCGATCAGAGGAGATGAAGAACCTCTGCCTTGCTTCCCAGGGCCATTTCCCTTTGATCCATCCAAACCTTCCTCTCTCCACCTGCCTCCTTCCGCTCCCAGCTTGCTGTTTCCCCATCGGGGTCAGAATTGGGCCAAGGTTAGAACAAATAGCCTGCCTGGAATCACATTCAGTACGATAATGTCTCTACGCCTTTTATTTTTTCCAGGTTTTTCTTATTCAAGATCCAGTGTCCTTCTGAAAAAGCGACATTCAAAGAGCTGATTTCTATCCCACCTGTCACAATTTCATATGACACTTTGTCTAATATTTAGTTCAATACACTCACAGATGTCAAATTTCATGTGTATCTTAACAGTTGGAATTGGAAATGCTTCCTTTTATGTAATTCACCACTTTCCCCCAATTAATACACACTTATCACTCTAGATGAGAAGGTGGTCTCTCCTCTTCACAAATTGGAGGCAGATTCCTGCCCTGTGGGCCCCACAGGGACACATGTTCATTCATTCCTTGAGGAGAAATGAAGAGATTTCTATGTGCTATGCTCCAAACTTCCTTCCCCTGGCTTTATTTATAGGCCAGTTTACTGAACTCCTTGAACAACTGAGGCCAGGCATTTTGATTCATCTATTTTGAGCTTCACAAAAAGGAAAGAGAGGATTGTCAAATTTCATCCAAGATTTCTCCTCAAAAACACTCTGTCCAATAAGTACAAACTTTATATGTGGGCTCATAGCTCAATTGTCAAGTATATCTATTTTGTGCAATAATTGAGGCAAAGTCATGGATTTACAAGAAGATGGTATTGTGTGCAACAAGAGAAAGAGCTTTCTAACAATCAAAGCTCTGGAATATAAAGTAAGTTGATTGGGGGTTAACAAGCCTCCCAGGACTGGTGTGGTCAGTACAGGTCAACTAGTCCCTGGTGAGTCAGAGGATTCAAGCACAGCCTGAGGACCGTTAAACCAGATTGACTTTGGGGTCCCTTCTACTCTGACAGCTAGAGCTCCAAGGTAGCCAAGCATAAGACGAAAATTATATAACATTCCAGACAAAGAAAACGAGAGTGCCATTTTCAAAGGTATCCTCAGAAGACCCATGCTGAGGAATCTGAAGCCTTGCATAAATATTTTCTTATTACGCACTTCAGTTTACTCTCCTTGCGGTGCCCTGGCCCTCTTCCTGCCGACCTCAGCACAGTCTTCCTCATCATTTGAACCCACGAACAAGAAGGGCATAAATGTCCTCTCGTTTCTTCTCCTGACACTGTCTGAGGTGAATTGGAGGGGTAACGATGGTAAAGGTAGTTTTATGAGGTAAATACTTTATGACACATCCACAAATGCCTCAAAGACAAGATAGAAAGGAAATAAATAGATGTTTCCTGCCTTCTTGCTCTCATCCTGACTACTGCTGCAATTTTCCTTTTTTGAACATTCACATAAAAATCTACAGGATTTAAATAACAACATAAAGGATCAGTTTCTGTCTTCCTTCAAACTCCAACATACTATGATTTTGTGATTTTATGAGTTGCCATCGTTTTGCAGACAATAGATCCATAACTGGCCAGGAAGCAAATGTTTGGAGGTTTCCCCAACCTCTGAGGGTCTTACTCCCTCCAAAAATGCCCTTGATTTCCACAGTCAGACGGGGTCCTGGGCTAGATGGATTATTTTCCCCTTCTAGTGTGGTACACCTAAGTTTTTATGCCCCAAAGCTATTTCTATTTTCTATTGGCCTCCTTCCTCCATGGCTCATGGGCAGATAGAGAAGTTAGTTACATTGGCATTTCCTTCCTCTTTACTGGGACACAAACGGCTTTCATAACTAGTAACAAGTGGATGCTGGATTATTTGTAGACTTTGCTTTTTCTTTCTTAGAACCCAGTGAAAGCTCTCAAGCAAGGAGAAAGACTTGGGACTTCTGGTTTCAGGTCTGGCCAGTAACGAGTTTGGAAACAGTTTATCCTTTCAACAAGATAAAGCTGAACTTCATCTTAGAAAATTGATGACATTTCTTGGACTCAGGAGAGAATTGAGATTGCAGTGCAAAATGCCACCCCAAAATCTGGAGAGACACAAGCTAGATCTGCTCACTTGGAGCAGAAGTCACTGGAGCCATAAACTTGTAGGGACCCTCAAATGGTAATTTTGATGAATTGCTTGGGCCTGAGGGTGGACTAGCATGACAGGGAGAAACTCCTGAGGGCCACAGTCTTAGGAGGGCCCCACACTTTCATGGGCTTTACCTTCAGGAAACTCACAGATCCTCAAGATGAAGATGTGAGAGATCCACTCATGGCTCTGGTAGAAGGAGGGGAAGAGTAATCTTTGTGAAATGTCCCCCTAACAAAAGCCTAACCATGAGAAAAGACTTGTTGGAGCCATATCCAAGCTAGGAAAATATTCCTCCCACTCTAGTGCCCTCTAGACTTCCTGTCTACTTGAATAGGAGAGAAAAAACCATAGTCAACAAGGATCACGGCTTCAAGGAAAAAGACTGGGAACACTGGCCAGAAAAGAGAGTAGGAGGCAGATGGAAAAATACCATTAGAGGAAACACTTGTGAAGGCCACAGCTCCAAGACACAGACCCATTAAAAGACTGATTTATTCGTGAGATTACAGAATGCTCCTCCTCCCCCACGCTTACCACCACATCAACAGGCTCCAGTATAATAACAGCTGAAAGAGCTAACACAGACTCTCTGAGGAGGAGAATTTCAGGGAGCCCAAAGTCAAGAGGGGAGACAAAAACAAGGACACTAGAGGAATCTGAGACCTCCGGTAACTACAACTACAGCAAACACTAAACACAGCCACACTCCTAGCCAGATGACCATACATTTTTATACTAAAGGTCTATTTACCTTCATTCTTATTACCTAATACAGCATATCCAGCTTTCAACCAAAAATACAAGGCATCCCAAAAGACAAGAAATGCCCAGTCTGGAGAGAAAAAACAAGCGTCTGAACCATACTCAGCTGTGATACATATGTTGGAACTGTCAGACAGGGAATTCAAAATACCTACGTTTAAGGTGTTAACGCTGTAATGGAAAAAGTAGAGAACCTGCAAGAACAGATGGGCAATGCAAGCAGAGAGGTGGAAACTCTAAGAAAGAAGCAGAAGAAAACACTGGAAATCAAAAACACGAAAAGAAATGAAGAACGCTTTTGATGGGCTCATTAGTAGACTTGGCACAGCCAAGGAAAGATTTATTGAGCTTGAAGATAAGTCAACAAAAGCTTTCCAAACTGAAATGCAGAGACAAAAGAGTGATAAAAACAGAACTGAACAGAGCATTCAAGAACTATGGGGCAATTTCAAAAGGTACAATATCCATGCAATTAGAACACAGGAAGAAGAAGAGAGAGAGAATGGAGCAGAAGAAATACTTGAAGTAACAATGGCCAAGAACTTTCCAAAAGTAATGAAAAATACCAAACCACAGATCCACGCAACTCACAGAACACAAAGCAGAATAAGTAACAAACAAACAAATGTGTGTAGGCGTATCCTATTCAAACTGCAGAAAACCAAAGAGAAAATCTTGAAAGCAAGAGACTTGGGGTTTGGCAGAAATGGATGCAGGTCTAGCCATCCTGCTTACTAGCCAAGAAATACTGGCCTCTTTTAAACATTGGTGGTTTTCTCCCTTATATAAGGGACGGAAGGATACATGTGAAAATACCTCATTATGGGTATTACTTTCTTCTTTCTATAAGTGAAGATCAAATAAGGTCTTATGTGAATGAGGAAGCATTTCAGTTTTTAACTGCAGCATTCTCTAAATATGAAGAGTTACAATTATTAATAAATTACATCCTCATCACTTTTCCAGAGACCTTGAAATAAGCTTTCTCAGCAAGGAGAATCTTGAGGTGTATTTTGAATCACAAGTCATTACCCTAATGGACATAAAATTGGATCTTGGTTTTGGCTTCTATGGGAATGGAACTGGTGTTTCCAAGGCAAAGTTAATGCAAAAGCTGAGAGGAGGGGGAGATGCAAGCTCATGGGATAGACGGTTAGGGTGGGTGTAAACCAACTGAGATGCTTGGAATCTGGCAGGAAAAGCATACAGAATTCTCAGGGAGGTATCTGAATCCAGGAATAAGGAATTTTAATTTTTTTGAACTTTTTTTTTACTAGAGCAAAAATATACCAGCAGCAGAAAGATTAGAAAAACAGGCTTTAGTAAGAGAGAAATTGAAATAAACGCATTTGCGTTGAGCATTAGAATTGACAGAACACTTTCACATGCAACGTATCATTTGAGTTTTGTAACCAAAGGCATTTAGATTCCTATAAATTTATATATTTCCTGACTTTGTCAGCCATCAATTATGGTTGAATAATTACTCACTCTGCCTCTATCTTTTAAACTCTGAACCAAACAGCTCATGAAAATAGCTTTCTATAAGGGTAGCAGGAGGGGATGGTGATAGGCAGAGAAAGTTTCCATAGACTTTTTTTTTTTTTGGTGAGGAAGTTTTGGCCCTGAACTAACATCTGTGCCAGTCTTCTTCTATTTTGTGTGTGGGAGACCACCACAGCACGGCTTGATGAGCAGTGTGTAGGTCTGTGCCTGGAATCCACACCCATGGACCCAGGGCCACCGAAGCAGAACACGTGAACCCAACCACTACACTGCCAGCCCAGCCCCCATAGACATTTTTTAAGATAATATCCAAATGAATTATTTATATAATGTTTAGTTAATGAAATGCTTCTGTGCAATTATCTCATTTTATCTTTGATCTCTAACCATGTAATCCGCAGGCAGCATCAGCTGCACTCATTCTCTTTTACATTATGAGTCCCGGGGAAACCCTCCGGAGCACCATGCCCGCCATCCCACAGCTGTTGAATGCCAGGGCTGGGACTAAGAGAGTCTGGGGGTCTGACTCCCACCTGTCTTAGACAGTTCTGGCTGCTATAACAAAGTACCGTATCCTGAGTGCCTTATCAACAGTGGACATTTATTTCTCAGGGTTCTGGAGGCTGGAAGTTCAAGATCAGGGCGCTGGCAAGGTCAGGTTCTGGTGAGAGCCCTCTTCCAGGTTGCAGACTGTCGTCTTGTGTCTCCACATTGCGAAAAGAGAGCAAGGGAGCTCTCTGGAGCCCCTCTTATAAGGACACTCATTCCATCATGACAGCTCCAACTTCATGACCTAGTCACCTCCCAAAGGCCCCACCTCCTAACACTGTCACATTGGGGTTTGGTTTCCAATATATGAATTTGGGGAGAGGATGCAAACACCCAGTCCATTGCATGACCCTTCCTTGGTTTTTTATTTTGCTTTACTGGTTTTTGTCTTCTTCCTTTGTCATTAGAACACTCCTCATTTGATCTTCACAACGGAAAAGTGATAGTGGCACGTTCAATCCTTCTAACATTTTCATTTCCTCTGCTGATTTGAGGTCACTAATCAAATAACACATTTAAGAAAGGAATCATTTTAATTTTCTGTTCCAGCATGTTCCTAAAAACTGCCTTTTATAAAAATGTGTTCAGTCATCTTTGATGGATATAGAGTTCCATCACCCCTGGCTATTTTATACCCTTTTCCCAGAGGGTTCTTTCTTATTCCTCATCTTGGAAATCTAAATGTAGGCCATCCACTTCATCATCAGTGAACATCTCTTCATATGTGATCCTGTCAGTTCTGTCACCAGTTCTATAGCTCCAAACCCAGTTCTTACCTAGGCTGTAAATCATGTGCCTGCATTTCTCAAATTAGCTGCAAAGGGGATGGAAGATTTTTTTCAAATTTATAGAATGTGTTGACTTTTTCAGTTCCCAAACAAATCTGACAAATCTTCTTAGATCTTTTTGTTACCATTGCTGTCCGCACGCAGGACTTCCTTCCCAGTTGGATTTATCATAGCGCTGGAGAGACATAATTGTGCTGCCACGTTGCGGCTAATTCAACATCATTTAAGCTGCCCTGGGAAGCTGGATGTTACTTCTAACTGACTGCATTGCTTTATAGTGCCACTGGATTACATTCCACATCCCACCTCTGAGTCATTCAACCATCCATCATGGTCATCTCGGGGGGCATCCTACCCAGCCCTGAGTGAGGAGGAAAGTGTCAGCATGTATTGATGGCAGAGCTCAGTGTCTGAGGCGTGTTAATTTCATGTGCTAACTCATTAGCAAAAGGATTAGTGAGCTTTGGCATCAATAGGCATTTGGAATGTCACAGGTACTTCCGATGGTGAGGGGCAGAGCAGATAAAGGTTTAGGGGGCATTAAATTGTGCTGCCAAACCTCATTTTTGAAGTGATAGCTAAACATTTGTGGAGCATTTTAGAGTTTACAAACTCTCAATTCATGTTACTTCCTATGATTCTCACCATCATCTGTTGAAGTAGATACTGGGGAAAGGCTAAAGGGGGGCACTCGGTGGAGCCGAGAAGAGCCTTGCTGGACATCCAGCTTGAGGGACAAGGGGCAGCACGTCAGCCTAGATGTTTCTCTCCTCCTCCACTACTC
This sequence comes from Equus quagga, assembly GCF_021613505.1. Classification (NCBI taxonomy): domain Eukaryota; kingdom Metazoa; phylum Chordata; class Mammalia; order Perissodactyla; family Equidae; genus Equus; species Equus quagga. The sequence goes on from NW_025802777.1 coordinate 5,504,146, forward strand.
ACCCAGTTACTCACTTCAGCTGGCACGCTGCAGACACAGCCCCCTTTAAAATAGTGCTTTTTGCTGGCTTCTATAGTCCACTTGCATATTTTACAAAGTCTTGGGTTATGTTCATCATTAATCTTTTGGAGGTTGAGCCCTCATTTGAGAAAGTGATGAAAGCTATTGATCCATTCCTTAGGAAGCGTAGGTATACATCCTCCATTTTACATACAATTTTGGAAACATGGTTATTGGGAAACAGATTTCAGCCCTTTCATTTCATTTCAGTTTTTTATTTTGGGCCATTCTTCCCTTTCACAACTTCCCACTACCCCCAGACCAGAGACAGAAGCAAAACAGAAAAGGAGTTAAGGAGTTAAGTCAAGAATTAATTATACTCAGTCCCATATGAAGCTCTAGTTTTAACAGCCTGAACAATTACATATAGGACCTGTTTAAACACATGTGGAAATGCTATCAAGAGAAATAGTAATATCCAAAAAAGCTATAGGGGAAACAAAGAACTGGGTTTACTGCTCTAAGTTGTCCAGACAAGGCTGGTTGACGTGTCTGTTGAGCAGATCATTGCCTTTCTCACCCCTTTGCCTGTAAAGATGCACCTAGTTTATAAAATGCAGTCCCAGCAGCATTTCAGGCTCAAGAGAGACTGGTGCTTCCCCATGTAAGAGTAAATGCCATATGCATTAAAGTCTGGAGCATAATTAGTCCCCATGACACTTTCATCTTCTAGAAGATCAGCCTCAATAGCCGTCTGTATGTGCACGAGGACTACAAATACTATTTTAATCCACGGTCAATCGCTTGAGTCTACAAGACTGGAAGATCCTACCTCTCCCTCGGGTAAGTCTCATTTCTCTTCTAAAGGCTGGAAGTTCACTTTCCCTTTCCTCTTTTCGATACCTTATCATGTCACCCTCAGTGCAAGTTTACCCTGTTTACAAAGAGTGGGCTCACCTAAGAAAGAAAAAAATGAATACTTACATCAGATCATTCAACTGTATTCAACATTACTCAGCTATATGTGTTGAATTCGCATTCACTCTCAGACTAGCCGTCAGGCTTCGGATCAGTGGTTCATATAAAGTTGGATTTAAAGACCTTCTGTTGTCAAAGGAACACGTTTATTAAGAAAGTATTTTCTAATGATCCACATTTTCACCCTGACCCCTTCAATCCCAAGGCAACGCATCTTTTATCAAATTAATGTTAGCGTTTATTTGAAGTTTGTTGACAAGCAAGTATGTGGGAAGAGAATAATAGCAGGCAAAAAAAAAAAATAAGGAGGAGAGGTAATATCAGTAACCATCTGCAATTAGCATGTGAATTCTGATTTTATAGTCTCACCTGCTGGAAGTAATTTCAAACTCTTAATGCCGATCAACAGAGATTTAACTTAAAGTCTCCCTCCACCAAGAGATCTAAATACAGGCAGGGCACCGCCAACCTTCTTTTGAATACATTGGGAGGCAAAAAAGGATGACGTGATTCAAATAAATATGAGTTTGGAAGCTCTCACACACACACACACACACGCACACACACACTCAGCTGTTCTGTTCGGGTTATGCAGAATGACAAAAATGAACGATTGATTCTTTAGGCACATTTAATTTAGGTCCCTTCACTTTGAAAATTGCCTTAATTTTTCACATCACGTTTAGCAGGCAACCATGTATCACCCAGTCTAATAACATTGGGTACATTTTATAATTAGCCATAAAAGAGATCTTTCTGCCAAGCCTGAAAATTAAGTTTGCGCTTCCACATTGTGCAGACTGTGAGCAGCCAGCAAGGGCCTTTTCCTGCTAGCTCACAGTGTGCGTTTTCTGTTGCCCTGGCAACCGTCTGGCTGGGGGCTTCCTTGCTTGCAGAATGAGGAAGCCTTTGCCTGATGCAACCCCTCAGAAATGATAATGAGCACTAAACACAATGATGCCGACAATGGCAGATACATAAAGATCAGAATTCTGCCTAATTTACATCTGCAGGGAGGATGGAAGGGAGGGAGAAAGGGAAGACAGAGGGATGGGGGAAGGGTTTCAATTTTAACCAATTCTAATTGAAAAAATATACGAGATGAGGTCAGCGCTCAGCCTGCCATGAAGCAAGAGCTGACTGTGTGAGGCATAAGAAGTCCACAAAGTTGGCCAGACTCATTAAGGCCTCCATTAGTTTGGTCAAAATATAGTCAGTGTACACAACCCTGACGTTTCCCTCTATAAACACTAGAAAGGCATAAAAGAAAATGAAAATCTCTTATTCTGTTTGGTCACAAGCATCCCTGGCTCAGCCTGTAATTTTTGTTTAGGTTCATTCCCTCTTCTGTCCTTCAGGGACAAAGTGATGAACATTTTGGGCCAGGACCCCTTGACTGCCTGTGCAATTCAGCAGCCCGTGCTTGCTCTTAACAGGGCGGTTTCACTGAGATTTCGCTTTCCAATTCGAAGTGCACACAGTGTAATTTTGCTTTGAGGAGTTCCTGACAGCATTGAAATCACCAAGGGGCCCTGGGGTTTCCTAAAGTCTCCCTTATAAATTGCTCGTTTTACGTAGCAAGTGCAAAATGGAGATTTCAAAGTTTACCAGCTCTCATTGAATTTTAATTCAAAACACATACTGCAATCTCCCACGTGCATCTCGTTTAACAGCTAGCAAAGTCATCTTACCTTCATGATCGATTGCTACTGCAACAAAGCCCGTGGGTATTGCCGTCCTCGTTTTAGGGGTGAGGAAAGTGAGAGCAAGAGCTGGTCGGAGTGAGAAGCTGTTGGGTGAGATTTTGGGGCTGCTGAAGAGACCCCTCTCTAAGGACAAGACCCTGACTCACAGAGCTAGGCCCCCAGTGACGACATTTGCCACAAGATGTGATGGTTAATTTTATGGGTCAACTTGGCTAGGCCACGGCGCTTAGATATTTGGTCAAACACCAGTCTAAATGGCACTGTGAAGATATTTTTACATGAGATTAACATTTAAATCAGTGGACATTGAGTAAAGCAGGTTATCCACCATAATGCGGGTAGGTCCACACATACACACCTACACACACACACACACACACACACACAAGACTTGTCCCCGGTCCACAGCGGTTTGATCCAGAGATAGATACTTGACACAAGTTAGGCCATGTTTTTTTCTCCCTTATAACATGAAACTTGGAAAAGAGACGAAGGCCAAGAATTGCAGGGGCAGAGTCATAGTAACCGCAGAAACTCTTCAAACTACTATTGTTGAAGGTCCTAGGACTGTGCTGGTCCTTCCTTCCACAAATCTGCTATCTTTAAAGTTTCCTTAACTTACTAGAATCCTCCAGTCTCTTCCTTTCCAAAATTAAAAGCGTGAATTCTCTTGTGCTCTCTATCCTTTTTTGGTTGTCGTTGCTTAAAGTTGGCCAAAATCACTTTCTGTTCTTTGTAACCAAGAGAAACCCTCCTTTGCAGTATCTATGCAGAACACCTCAATGTGCCCTTTGCGGGTAGATTCTCCCTCTAGTCTGTGAGCTCCCTGGAGAAAGAGACTGTCCTCTTCTCTGTGTCTTTAGCACCTAGCAGCCCTGACACATAGAAGGTCTTCAGTGTATGTTTGGTAAGTGAAAGCGTGATTTTCTTATTGGGGCTGTAACAAAGTGCTGCAAGTTCAGTGGCTTAAAACAGCAGCTGTTTGTTCGTTTACGATTCTGTAGGTCAGTAGTGCAGGCAACGTGTGGCTCAGTTACTTCTCTGCTCTGGGTCTCCTAGGGTGAAACTAACGTATCAGCAGGGCTGTGTTCCTTCCCGGAGGTTTGAGAGGGAAGTCAGCTTCCAAACTGGTTCAGGTTGTTGGCAGAATTAAGTTCCTTGGGTCGTGGGACTGAGGTCCCTATTTCCTTGCTGGCTGTTTGCTGGTCACCATTCCCAGCTCCTAGAGGCTGCCAGCATTCCTCGGCTTGTGGCTCCCTTCCTCCATCTTCAAAACCAGTGCTTCTCGTGCTCCTCCAGCCACCCCTTGTGCTGCATCTCCCTGTCTTCCTCAGTTGTATCTCAGGGCTCATGGGGTCACATTGAGCCCGCCTGGATAATCCACAACGTAATCACCATGTTTTAAACTTAGCAGATTAGCCTCCTTAATTCCATCTGCAACGTCCCTTCATAGCACTACCTGAATTAGCGTTTGGTTAAATAGCCAGGGGACGGCATCATGGGGAGACAGCTTTAGAATTCTGCCCACTGTCGTCAATGAATGACGTCAGGCGCTGGCATTGTTTTGGATATGTCCAGGCCAGGCAGGAAAGGGTGCAGCCTTCCTCTCTCCCAGAACCCTCTGCTCCAGTGACCCTGCTCTGTGTGGCTCCCGGGGAGGAGAAGTCTGGTTCCCAGCAGTACTGTGAGCCCTGTCTTTGGTTTGTATCAGAGCATTAGAGATCTTTACAGTCAACAGGGTATCTATTTTACCAACATTTTTTTCCACTAAACAATACATAAAAAACACCATGGCTCAGTGGAGTATATTCCAAAGACTATAAGGCTAATTTAATATTCAAAAGTCAATCAATCTAATTCATACATTAAAAGACTTGAAAGGAGAAAACATGTGATCCTGTCAATATATGAAGAAAAAGCATTTGACAAAGGTCAAGATCCATTCATGATAAAAACTTTTAGCAACGTAGGAACCCCTCGTTAACCAGTAGGGCATATCTAAAGCATGAAGTATCGTCGTCCTTAATCGTGAAGACTAGCTGCTTTTCCCCTGCAGTGATCAACGTGGCAAGGGTGTCCTCTTTCTCCACGTCTGTTCAATGTCGTCCTGGACTCCTCATCCACTCAGTAAAAAGCATACAGATTGAAAAAGAAGAAATCAAACTGTCTCTATTCACAGACATTATTGTCTACATAGGAAATTCCAAAAATCTACCAAAAATAAACCTCCTAGAGCTAGTAAGTGAGTTCCTCCATTCCAGGTCACAGGATACAAAGTCAACATAACAATGTCAATTTATATATACTAAAAATGAATCATTGGATTTCAAAAGTTTTTAAAAAATTTAGAAATCTAAAAAAAATATGTACAGGATCTGTGTACTGAAAACTACAAAACTGATGAAAAAAATTAAAGGAGATCTAAATAAATTGAGAGGTACACTATGTTGAAGAATTAAAAGGCTTAGTATTGTTAAGATGTCATTCTCCTTAATTCAATCTATAGATTCCACACAGCCCCAATCAAAATCCAAGAAGGCTTTATTTGTAGCAATTGAAAAGCTGACTGTAAAATATATTCTTTTAGTGAGCAAATGATCCAAACAGATATATCACCAAGAATGGTATATAAGCATATCAAACATGATTAACATCATCAGTCATTAGGGAAATATAAATAGCACCACAATGTAACACCACTGCCCACCTATTAGAATGGCTAAAACCAAAAAACTTGACAATACCATATGCCAGCAGCAATGCAGAGCAATTAGAACTGTCATACATTGTTGCTTTACTGGTGAGAATGCAAAATGATAAACTACTTTGGTAAACAGTTGAGTACTTTCTTATAGTGTTAAACATACACCTACCATATGACTCAGCAATCCCGCTCCTAGTTATTTTCCCAAGAAAAGGAAAATTTGTGCTCACAGAAAGACCTGATTTTAGATTTTTATAGAAGCTTTATTCATCATTTCCAAAAGCTAGAAATAGCCATACGACCTCCAAACGAGAATGGATAAACTATGGTACACCCATACAGTGGAATGCTACTGAGGAATAAATAGGAACAACTATTGATTTACACAACACCATGGCTGAATCTTAAATGCATTTTGCTGTATGAAAGAAGTCCAGCCCCAAAGGCTGCATATTGTATGACTCTATTTACATGAAATCCTGGAAAAGGCCAAGCTACAAAGATGGCAGGCCAATCAGTGGTGGCCAGGGGTTGGGTGATGGTGGAAAGGGTTGACTATAAATGAGAATCGTGAAGAATGTGGGAGCTGGGGAATGAAATTGTTCTCTAAGGAAGTGTGGCAGTCAATAAATGACTATGCATTTGTCAAAAACTCCATAAAATCGTCCATCATAAAGAGTGAATTTTCTTTCTGTAAATTACATTTTAAAAATCAGCATGTTGGGTGGAGGAAAGATTCAGTAGGGAATGCAGACTGTGAGAAACGAATCTGTGAGCTTCCTGCTGAGAGCGAGGAAGAAAAGAGCCGACCTCTGCATCTGTGGGAAACCTGATTTGACTGGCTACCAAAAGATTAAAGCCAAAAAGAACTCTACCTGACACTGTACTTACTTGGTAAATTTGTTTTTCTCTGGGTCATGGGTTAGCAGTTTTAAACCCCTTCGTGTGTGTACTGGACTGAACAAATAAGAAATGTAGACAGTGACAATCCGTTTTCTCACAATCAGAGAGAAAAGTTACAAATAAGGTGGGAGGGATGTGATGGAACCGTGTTGTGTTGGACTAGAGCCAGAAGAATCAATATGGGCTTAGGTTTTTATAAAATACATGTACAGATAAATAGATGCAGAAACAAATAGAGATGTGTGTGTATGCGTGGGTTCATATACCACATGTGTCTCCTGGTTTTGTCTCATGAAAAGACATTCCAGTAGCAATGAGCACATCTAGGGCCCAGATCTTGGTTCCTAAGTCCTATTTTGCAATAAAGGAAACTAGGGCTTATGGAGAAGTGGTTGATTCCACAGCTGCAGCAAAGAACATACAAGATGAAAGTGGAGGCTTTGTGGTGCCCCAAAGTAAGGATGTGCTCAAAAAAAAAGGATGAGAGCATGCACCAGGACGCAGGAGCCAATGTGAGAGAGCTCCCAACGGCCAAAGCTGAAACAATTTGAGCAAGAAAATAAGTAAATAGAGTATTAGATGATAACCCAAAGAATAAAATAAATAACTCTGAGTTCATAATGATTTAAATAAATAACAGAATAAATAAATAAATGAGGGAGAAGGAATAACTCTTCCTTCTAAAGAAAATTCAGTTAGTAAATGTTGAAAGAATGAGGAAAACAGAAAATCACCATTAGAACTCCTCGGTAAAAATTTCAGTCAAGATCCACTAACGGATGCTAAAATTAGTGAGCAAAATTTTAAGAAGAGACAGGTTATTTTCACAGTCTCAAAAGATCTCCCTCAAACTAAATGTTTATTAATTACAAAGAGAAAAGCAGGAAGTTTACAATTGAGAAGCCCGGTCAACACCCTCTGGCCTGGTGGTCAAGGTTAATGTCACCAGTAGCAAGACAGATAGACATCATGTACCTGCTGATATGATGCCCTGGGAAGGTCCATCACCTCTGTGATATTCATCCCCAAAATGCACAAGCCCGATGTAATCATGAGAAAATGTCAGACAAACCCAATTTGAGGGACATTCTACAAAATAACTGACCAGGATTCTTCAAAAGTGTCAAGGTCATGAAAGACAAGGAAAGATGGGGAACTGTCATGGATTGGAAGAGACCAAGGACCTATGACAAAGAAATGCAAGAAGACGTCTAGAGTGGATCTCAAACAGAAAAAGGACATTAGTAGAAAAACTGGGGAAATCTGAATAAAGTCTTCAGTTTAGATGACAGTATTGTACAAACAGCCACCCCTGGTGATCTAGTGGTTAATATTGTGTTCTCTCACCACTGCAGCGCCCAGGTTCATTCCCTGGTCAGGGAACCATACAACCCACCCATCTGTCACTTGTCATACTGTGGCAGCTACATGTTGCTGTGAGGCTGAAAGCTGTGCCACGGAGATTTCAAATACTAGCAGGGTCACCCATGGAGGACAGGTTTCAGACAAGCTTCCAGACTAAGACAGACTAGGAAGAAGGACCTGATCACCCAGTTCCAAAAATAATTGACCATGAAAACCCTGTGAATAGCAGTGGAACATTGTCTGATAGAGGGCTGGAAGGGGAGAGGATGGTGCAAAACGACTGGGCAGGGTTCCGTTCTGCTGCGCACAGCGTCGCTAGGAGCTGGAATTGACTCGCCAGCAGTAACAATAAATTGTACAAATGTTAATCTCTTTGTTGTGATCACTGCACTATGATTTTGTTAGACGTTAACATTAGGATTCACTGAATGAAGGGGATACAAGAGCTCTGTGCTATTTTTGCCACTCTTCTGCATGTCCAAAAGTATCTCAAAGTTGAAAGTTTTTTTAAAGGATATGGCTAAATTTTCACTATAAATGTCCTAATTCTTTCAAGCTCATGATCTCCTGGTGGAGTGCCTTCTCTCTCCAGAAGCCACATTGGTTTTCTCCTGCCAGCCGGTAGAGACAGATTAATGCCATGGGCAAATACATTCTTCCCTTTTTGAGATTCCCTTGTTCTCTCAGTGCGCACACAGTTCATGTTCGCCATCGTGCAAACACACCAAACATGCTGACGTTCCCTGGCTCCTATTTATAGTCCTTATTTTTTAAACAATGGAGCTGTTGATCCAATAGATGCTGTTATGTCTCATGACATCAGGTAGTTCGGGAGTCATTTAATTAAAACTTTCAGACAGAATTACACTTCTGTCTTCTGGGAAGGGGTGCGTGAAGGAGATTCAAAACCCAATTTCAGAGGGATCAACACAAAATCCAGCTCTTTTCGTGATTGCTGTTACATGCTTATGACTTCAGCCCTGACAAACACAGTCTCCTTCTCTATGTAAGGTAAGGCTGGTATCAGACAGCAAAGGCTGCTTGGCTCAGTGTGGGTGTCCATGGGGAGGAAGTCAGGGAGAGAGTGTGGAGTTATTCCCTGAGCCCAGAAGCCAGAATCTTCACCTTCTCATAGGTCTATGCAGCCTAAGGCACTTTGTGTTATAAAGAACTCCTCTGGATTTTCCCCAAGTCGTAGACACCACCCAAGCGGAGGGGTGCAGGTGTGTATGTGCGTGCTGGGGGTGGAGGTAAGCAGCATTACTGATAATGCATGGATGCTGACTGACAGGCAACAAAGAGGAACAGGCCATATCGATCTGCTGAGTCCTTCTGGTCTACCCAAGGAATAGAAACAGCAAATGACGCAGTCAAGTTGTGCAACATGCTCCACCCAGGTTTGCCAGGATTTGTCATCCGAGTTGACAAGCAGGCTCATCTTGGGGAGAGAAAAAGCACTGAGGGAGCCTTTGTTTCTGCCCAAGATGCGTTCTGGGTCAGGATTTCAGAACCTGGTCAGCGCCACCTTTTGGCTGATCTGGTTTGTCGTTGCCTCTTAACCATGTCCAGGATGGGCTCTCGGGCAGAGCAGAGTGATTTGAACAGTAGAACTTGAGTGAAAATTAGAGGACAGACCGAAAACTGTCAACAATAAAGTTTACAAATTAAGGAAGGATCCAAGGTTTGATTTCCTCACTAGCATTCAGCTCAGAATGTATAACAAGTCAAATGGAGTTGAACATTTGACCGGGAAGCTCCTCCGTATTTGAGCTCATGCAGAGATAGCATATCTGACTCTCTCTCCTGGCAGCTAGTGCTGGGCTGTGCTTGCAGCAGGTTCCCTGTAAATATGTGTAAATGTCCATTTTGTTTTCTAATTTTATGTATTTGCATATATGCCAACACATTGAGTTCTGCCCATATTTGTTTGGGACACATGGGAAGTGATCCCTCCCATCATAAACCATGAAGAGGTCCCCTAAAACCCGCCATGTCCCCAGGATGGGCATTAGTGGTGCATCCCAGCTAGGAGCATGACCTGAAGTTAAAGGGAATATCTGACACACTGAGAGATGCCACTTGTGCTAGTGGAAAATCTTAAAATAAGAGAAATTGAAATAGTCAGTAGACCTCTACAGGTATAGTAAATCCATGACGGCAGTTTTGAATTCACTGGAATTCAGTATATTGTTCTTGCTGTTAAAAGATGATGAGAAACTAGAAATCTTAATTCTTCAAATAAAATTATGCATCTCTCTTCATTTTCATTGCCCCCAGAACATGTCCACCTCACACAAGGACAAAAGGTAAAACAGAGACATCACATCGTCACAGCTGTAAGTAAGAAAGCTTAGAAAGCTTTGCCATTTTGAGGTCTAAGATTTCCTGAAGTGTGACTGAGTCTTCATTCTCTGCAAAAAAAGTTTAAAAAAAGCCACATTTATTTTCTGTAAAGCCACAGAGAGCAGAGTTCTAGTAGAAATGTCTAATTCCTGTCAATAGCTAACCGCCCGCCACTGTCCCTCAGAGTTGCAGTAACGCCTTTCTACAGAGATGTTGACTTTCCGATTCCAAGTCTGGGCCCTCGGTCTGAACAAATTAACAGCAGCCATGTGTGCTGGGGCATGGAGGTGAGGTCCATTAGATGCCAAACCCAAAAGGAAAATAAAAATTTTTAAAAAATTAAAAACTTCTGTTAATAACATTCAAGTCTAATATGCAGTCATGTGGAATAAGTAGATATTTCTAATGTGTCCAGTACCACAAAGACGTTCTCTCTCTCTCTCTCTCTCTCTCACACACACTCCACTTGAAGAAGTATTGCACATTCTACACCTGCTGAGAGAAACATTATCTTTCCTCTTGCCACTCAGGGAAGTCTACACCATCTGTTACAGGCTGATGGGTGGGACAGAGACACGTAGAGGGAGAAGCCGGAGCCTGGAGAGTGGCTCTGAGAGCAGGAAAGTCCATCCGTGTTGTTGCCCGCACCTGCAAAGGGCAAGGAATGACAGGTACCGCCAAGGCTACTTGGTTGTTTAAGCAATCAAAGTTTATTGATAAAGGGGAACAGAATGAGGGGCAGGGACAAAGGGGAACAACAAATCGGTACTTACAACATCCACACCACAATCAGCTGGGGAAGTCCCAATAGTTTGTACGGCAGGCCGGAGTACCAATTGTCAGGGTCTGAGGCAAAGTGTCCTCTCCTCAGTGAGACTTCCGATTGTTCTATGCCTGGGACTCCCTTTTATCCTAAGGTTTCTCTAGGTTCTGACTCAGGGTTTCAGACATTGGGATACTTTGAGTTCTTTCTTCTTGTTTCCACAGATGGGGTGCTTCTAACTTTTTTGTTCCCATGGATGGGATGTTTCTAAAGCCCAGTCAGGTGCCTGTCAGGGTGGTCAGCACAGACAAGGAACACGACGCAGGACATTTTCTTTGTAACTTGTGCCTTAGAGTCAAGGCCCAAGTGGCCATCTTTGGACCTGAGCCCAGACATATTCCTTCAAGTAGGGCCCGGGCCTGGAGTCCCTAGAAAGTAGGGAGGTCAATGAACTCGGTAAGCGTGTGTCAACAGATTCAATCCCACGTGAGTTGAACGCATAAAGTGGCACAAAGTGCTGTTCTGGTTTCCACTGACAAGGAGGCTCTGCCCTCGAGGGGATGACGGTGTAGCCCGGAGTGGAGGACAGTCATGCAAGCCCACCCCTGTGCCAGTGGAGTGGGAACACTGAGTTATAGAGGATACGCACAGCTTCCAGAGAAAAGACTCATTCCTTCCGGAGTAGGGGACGGAGGCGTTAGGAAAGAAGGCAGGGTGGAGGAGGTAGCATTGAGTTTAGTTGTGACAAGTGGATAAGATTTCTACAAGTAAAAAGAAGGGGAAGAACCTTCCAGGAGGAGAGAAACACAACGATCCGATAATGCCGTGAAGTGCCAGATGCATGGGACCACGGGAGTAGTGAGAAATGCAGCTCACAGGATGTTTAGGTTTGTCATGAAAACAGTTAACTCACCTCTCCAAAGGCACAGTCCTGATCATCTCATATTTAATATGCTGCTAAGATTCTTAGAAGATTAAAAAAATCCCCACTGTCTTGTTAATAATCATGGCGGTTCGGTAGCTTTGTTCCCCGCTGCATTCAGAAGCTCTGAGACCTGTGCTGCTGGTGGCATCTCCTCTGACAGTGACCACAGCGCGATCCTGCAGAGTCAGGTGGCTGAGAAGAGAAATGCAAAAGTCAGTCATTGTCACTCATCACGTATAAAACTATGAGAAATAGTCCTGATCACAGAAGCACTTTCCTCAAACTGCTGGAATTAAATGTTCTCAGGGTGATTCCATTTAAATCCAAATGCAATCTTTTGTCGTCTAGAGATAGTAAATAGGAAACAGCAGTCTTTGACTTAAGTGTCCTACTGTTATCATTCTCATGTTCTCGATAGACAAGAGTAAATGCTGCTGGGTTCTGAATAAGTGTGGGGAGTTCAGCCGTGCTGCTTTATCAGCATTTGGCTCGCTGACTCAGTTTAAAGGCTGCACCAAATTCATAACACATTCGGATGACGTGATCGTCCTTAAAATGACATTATTATACTGAAGACAGAACCCAGGCTGTGCCTTCATCCAGCAGGATGAGAGGAAGAGGTCTGGAATACAGTGCCTGGATAGCCAACCACCTGAAATTTCTGAGGAACAGAACAAGAAAGGCTAGCAATAGTATTGAGTTATTTCCATTTTTGAGATAAGAAAAGCCAATAGGCCCACGTGGAATATATTTATTTTAATCTGTTTTTTCTATTAAAGTTAGGATTCTCTTACCAGCATAAGTGAGTCATAGATACCCAGGACTTGTTGACATGGAATCCCTGGGAATATTTTCCGTAAGAATAGAGATGCTATGTGACTCCATGTTGAACTCCTAAGGACTTCTGGCTTGCCATCTCTCCCTGGCTTTGCACTGGGGGCCCAGACTTTTCCTTTTCCTTCCTGTTTTGTCTCCTGTGATGGTGTCTTGATGACGTTTTTAGCCTCTCGTACTCAACTTGTTCTTCATCCTCACCACCCCCAGATAAACATGTGTCACGGAAATTAACTGACACATGTTGGTTAATTGGAATCAAAATGAATATGTGTCATTGAAATTAACATGTTTAACTTAACATCTTCAATAAATTAAGCCATGACAGAAACATGGAGTAGTCGTTTGAAAACATGGTAGAGTTGAAATATTTGCTTTGAAAAATAGAAAATTTTGGAAATGGTAAAAACCAAAGTCATGGTACCAAGGCTAATGATGAAGAGTCAGTGAAAGATAGTTTAACCTTAGGATGCCCAGTGTCTGATGGGGTATCTGCCTGGTCCTCTTGACCACGACATCCCACTGCTACTGCCTAATCCAGGCCCTCTTTCCCGCCAATAGGAGTGACCTCCACAATCCCCTCCTCAGCTTCCCTTTGTTCCCTCTTCAGTTCAGCTGGTGCTCCGTATGCCTGGCAGGTAAACCTAGTGAAGACACGACCCAACCAAGGCAATCTTCTTTTTAAAAAACTGCAGCGATTCTCCATTGCCTATTGAACTAGGCACAGATTGCTCAACAGAAGACTGTCTTTGGACCCCAGGCTTTCTCCTCAGCTTTATCTTCCCCTTTTCCCACATACACCAGTGCTCAGCTAAATGAACGTGGCCTCCCAAATGCAATGCCTAGCACTTTCCAGCTGCCAGGGCTTTACTTTCTTAGAGTAGAGCTTAAAAAGGCAAAATTAGACTCTTGGACAAAGATAAAATGAACGTGTGTTAGAGATTTTATTTAACTCGTTAATTAATGAGGGATCCTGTCAGATGTTATGACCAGCTCAAAGATCATCTGAGAAGCTAAGATATTTATAGGAACTTAATAAAACAACGTTAGAATAAGATTGTTGAGTTGAATATAAAACTGGTGGATGTCCAACAGGCCATGACTTAGGGTCATCTGTTGGATCAGACACAAATTATTTGCATCTATAGCAGACCAAAAAAGCTAACAAGTAACTTTATTTTATTACTTGGAATAAGCAATGAGATGAACTCAGTGCCACCTTTGAGTCAATCCTTGAGTGATCTCTGCCCTTGTATGATATTGAAGAACATACCACCCATCTTTTTTGCTGTGTTTCCAAATTTTGGGTAATTTTTTCTAACAAGTTTTACAAATTTCAAATTGGTAGTCTCCCTCCACCACAATCATGAAAACCAACTCTGTTGACCTCTACCAGTCAGCCTAGGAGCAAAGCATTGGGAGAAAGAGTGGCTTCTCTGGTAGAACATGGAGAAAAGTTGTATCAGTGGGGAGCCAGGAGCAGTTAAGAGGGGAGGGAGATGACTGATGATAGCCCAGTGGGGAAGTCCAGTCATGGTAACGGTTTCCATGAGTCAAATGGAACGGGAGGGCTGCCAACACCAAGAAAGAGGATGGGAAGAGATCCCAAGGGGTGGAATATTCATCAGGACATTAAACTGGGATAAGGAGTAAGTAGCAGGCTAGAAATTAGGCAGGGGCGATACGCAAAGTAAGAGATAGGGATGAGGGTGGTACTGGGACAGGGAGAGATCATAAAGACTGAAGGGGCCAGCCAAAGGACTACCTGTGAGATGTTGCCCAAAATACATTCTCCATTCAGTTCTTGTTCCTGATTACGGGGAACTTAGAAGTCACTCTAATCAAATGCTCACATTTTGCAGAGACCAAAAGGAAAGCCCAAAGAAGTTAAGTGTTTTGCTCTGGGTCCTGAAACTTGTCAACGCCCCAGCCTCAGGCTTCAGGGCTTCTGGTCTGGCTTCTGTCTAACCATTTCCCAAGTCCAAAGATAAAAAGTGAAAAATAAGTGTGGGATGTAACTAACTAGCGAGTTTTCTAGGAAGGAATCATGGCAATTCGGTAATCCTTCTCATAAAATGAGCCTGAGCCGTTTCTTCCCTGTTGAAACATAATAATTATAATTTAAGTTGTTAGAGTACTGGATGGGAGCACTCCTGTTCTCTCCTGAAAGAGCATGCTCATGTTTTCCTGGAAGAAGAGCAGAGTGAACCACACAATTGTTGTTTTCTAGTCTCACTCAAGAGTTTTTGCTTTGTTTTGACTTTTCCCTTTCAGAAACTCAAAGCCACTCTCTTTTTTATCGCCTGTCTTAAAACCAACAGGAGTCTGAATACCACCAAGCTATGAAGGATAGTGAAAAAAATTATGCAAAGAAATTTTGAATGTCATCACAAATCTATAACTTGATGTATAGTGTCACAATCACGTGATTAAGGTTGACATGAAAGGGCAGCACGATGAACCTGTTTTGGAATGATGGAGTGGGTCTGCATCTTGACTGTGGTGGTGGCTGCCTAGTTCTGTGCATTTGTCAAAATTCACAGAACTGTACATGAAAAAGGGTGGGCTTTACCGTAGGTAAGTTTTTAAAGTATATATTCCATGATTACACACAGTCAACTGGAGTTAGTCTTTTAATGTTAGAATCCCATTACAATAATCAGCTTTCCATTTCTTAGAGTTCTACCTCTCATGTCAGTATTATTTGTGGGAAGGTTTTTAACCTAGAGTGGACCTGCTCTTGAACCTGGTCACCATTCCTCCAGTGTGCCTTGTAATTTTCCTGCCTCCACATCCTCAGTCATACCATTCTCCCTGCCCCTGCCCTCTCCCCGCACATTGTGGCCGATCCTTCCCCTCGCCCAATCACTCACATCTTCTCCATCCTGGGAGTCTCAGCATGTCTGTGAAGCTTCCTCAGGCCTCGGCAGTCCATAAATTTCTGGGTCCTCTGGGCTCACAGAACTTACTATCCTTATCGTTTTGGGGCATTGGTTCTCTTGCACTGCCTTCTGACATATTTCAATCATTGTTTACTTATGTTCTTGCCATCTCACTCTTTGTGAATTTATCCTCGCTTCCCCAGTTAAATAAACCATAATGTCCTTAGGGATGGATCCAGTGCTGTGTGTATTGTAGGAGTTGAATAAATGTTTATGAACATCTTACTGACTCTTAGTTAATATCAGCCCTGACATTGGTCCCCCACAGTGAATTCAGCATATGCGGGTTAAAACTAAAAGCACACATTCCCAGTTCCCTGGGTCTTTAGTTACACTCATACGTAAATGTTTGTTTCTTTAACCTCTGACTCGCTGAGCTACGGAGCCAAATAGAAGCTACAAATTGTTCAAGCCCAGATGGCCTCCAGCTGGGCTCCCAGTAAAGTGCTGGCTAATCCCAAACCTTGATGTTCTTTTACAGAGAAACCAGTGTCCAGAGAATATGGAGAAACCGAAGCTTCTCAGGCCCCACTCCTCGCCTTCCTGACATGAGAGTCTACCTTCCACCATGGAGACAAACAGCCAAGGACATTCATCTGAGAAACCCTTTGTCTTCTCCACTGGAAGCAGCCCCAGACACAGGCCGATGGGAAAATGCTGCCAAGAAGGCCACGGACCCCTCCCCTACCTAAAACTCCAAACAAAAATGCCTACCTGTTGCTTAATGGGGAGCAGACAATTTTGGGGGCACGGGCTCTTGCTTTGCTCCCTCTGCCTGGCAAAGTGAAGCCTTTCCTTTTCCACCCAAGGCTCTGTTCTTGTTATTTGTATTGACATCAGGATCAGAGACCAAACTTTCAGTAACAAATGGAGAGCCAAAGTGCCTCACTGGCTGGAAGGCTTGAAGCTGGACATGCCCAGATTTGAAGGATCATGGGTAGGTTATTATCTTTACCTGTCAAATAGGGATATTAACAACACAGTGTTGTCATGAGGTTAAATGTGGTAGTGTATGTACAATCCCAACAGAGTGAATAGCACACAGCACGCAATAAACTCACAGCTGTATATTTATTCAACAAACAGTAATTGTGCACTTGCTGAGTGCTTGAGGCATGGCAGAGAAAAAGACAGATATAATCCCTGTTTTTGTGAAGTGCACCTTCTGGCGGGGAAGAAGCAGAAAAGATAAGTGATAGCTATTGTCCTCTTTGTAGGAGCAAGGTATCCCCTAGCCCTCCAGTCTTCTACTAATATCCAAATTTATGACGCCCACCCCCATCTTACATATTGTGGGGCATCCAGACCTCTCCCAAATACTCCTGAAGATCCCTGAGGTGCTTAGGGTCTTCTGATCACTTCTCTCTCAATGCCTGTTCCCATGGCTTCCTGGCCCCCCACTGAGGCCGAGCCTCCTCTCCACGCCACTGCATCCCAGATGAGAACACGGCCTCTTCTCCTTCTCCTGCTCACCTTTGCTAAGTACTGGGGAAGAGAGAGATGGACTAAAGCACAGTATTAGACAAAAGCCAGCTTCAACTGAATGGCAGATACAGCAGATTAAAGATGGCCAGTCTTTGACATTCTTCCCATGGGGGTGGCATCTCTGTCCCCTCCCACTGAATCTGGGTGGGCCTGTGACTGCTTTGACCAACAAAATACAGGGGAGGTGGTCCTCTGCCAGATTCCAGCCCAGAGCTGGCAGCTTCCATTTCCCATGTCTTGGAGCACTTGTGCTTGGAGCCTGAGCCACCATGTAAGACATCCAACTGCTCTTTTGGAAAGACCATGTGGAGAGGCCCCAAGACCCAGGAGAAGGAGAGAGGGTGACACGAGCCCAGCCTACCAGGGGGTGAGCAAAGCCCTCTTGGGCCCTCTAGACCAAACCAGCAATCAGCTGAATCCCATCAAGTGACCCCAGTCAATGCCTCGTGGAGCAGAAGCATCGCCTGACCTGCAGTCTGTGAACATAATGAAATGGTTGTCATTCTAAGCTACCAGGTTTGGGTGCTTTGTTTCCCAACAGTATATCATCGAAGCAACAGATAGCATTGACACTTTCTGCCTTGTGGCCGGGTCCCACCCTCTGGGTCTAGACTCAGCCCTCAGCTCTCTTCCTCTCTGAGCCCACAAACTCCTTGACCCTCCATGTGAAAACAGAAAACTGAAAGTCTGTTTCAACTACTCCGCCTCCAGACTGGGTAGGTACCAGGTGCCTACCTTTGCATACATACAAAGCTCCATCGGGGGAACGTCCCAAACCAAAGTCATCAACCTTGGGCCTGCACTTCTGAAGGCTTTGAAATAATAGCTTTTCTTTAATTGTCCCACATCAAATTCTCTAGGAGGGACCCTCTCGCCTCCATCAGGACATAAGCCGAGGGGTAGTTCAAGTGGGCATTTCTCCAAGCCACCCAAATAAACATATGATCTAAGTAAAACCAATGTGCTTGCTATACAAACACGGCTTCAAGACAACTCCCCTGGTACCTTTGTCCACGCAGCCAGGTACCTGCTCGTAAGCCCCTCCTAGAGAGTATTTTCGGATTGCCAACTCTCCCCAACTAAGTCTAAGCTGAAGAGGACAATAGGGTGTTTATATGCATCCTATACAGAACGAATAGTAGGAGTCCCACTTTTAATGCTTCAGATTATGTTATTCTAGTTATTAGGCCTTGATTAATTATGTATCCCTAAAGAAGCCATGCACAGCCTGGAGACATAACCCACTGAGAAGGGCTGGAGCTTTCTGCTCCCAGAGCCTTTTGGGGGCTCCAGGCAGGGCCCCACCTTGGCTAATTTCTTTTATGGAAGTTGAAGGAGTACAGGAAAAGAGAAGGATGAATGGCAATGTGTGGCATGTTATGAGAGTGACTACAGCAATGGCTGGACCAAGCCAGGTCAAAGAGAGGGGCCAAGAGGACCGTACAAGTCTCCGGGGAAGGACATCATCGACATGAGTCAGACATGGCCTCAGGCCCAGGCCTGCCCAAGTTCACCATGTGTAATCCACTCTGTATTTCATCCTTGTCATGAAGAGAAGACTGCTATTAAGTGCTTATCACTGAGTTTGAAAGCTCATGACCTCAAGCCAGCTCGCATCTAAGAGGCCTCGCCCAAGGACCCACGCATATAATCTTTGGAAACTCTGTGTGTCTTCTTTCCTATCTTATTGCTGGCTTAGTACTTCCTATCACAACGAAATAAAAAACAGGAAAAAACTCATCAAGGCAACTGACACAGGCCATTTAGTCAAATAAACCTACTTTATTTTGAGCTAACTCAATTGTAAATAAAGTGAAACAAATAAGGGATGCAACATATATCTTAATTTAAAATAAAAAACTGTTTCAAATTCCTTATTTGGTTTCATATGGCTACATGAAAATACTTCCCCAAAAACACTCCTAGGGCTGGCCCAGTAGCATAATGGTTAAGTTCATATGCTCCGCTTGAGCAGTCTGGGGTTGGCAAGTTCAGATCCCGGGCACTGACCCACACACCACTCATCAAACCATGCTGTGGCAGGCGTCCCACATACAAAATAGAGGAAGATGGGCACAGGTGATAGCTCAGGGACAATCTTCCTCAAGCAAAAAAGGGAAGATTGGCAATGGATGTTAGCTCAGGGCCAATCTTCTTCAGCAAAAAAAAAAACCATTCCTAATGCAGGTAAGTGAAGCCAGTGCACTCACTTACTAATCTCCTTCCTTTGAGCATTAAGGCAGAAGCAAAGCCACAAGCTCCTTTGTTTATATCCTTCAAATACATGACAGGATAGTTTAGCTTGTAGAAATTACCTGCAAATAGGTGCACACATGTAAATGAAATGAAAAGTCAAGACCACGATCTCAAAAATCCAAGTGGGCAGAACGCTTCTTCCCAGACATCAGAAACTCCTTGGATCATCATGTAAGTGTAGATGTCCTAACGTATGGGGCTGTGTGAGTCCAGAATCACTGTGTGTGGGCCTGCAAGCTGCCTGGAATGCATGAGGCGTTAGAGCACGTGCCTCAGGATGCCGGCTGTGGAGACAGCCTCAATGAAACCAAACCCCGAGTCCACCACTTACTAGCTGGGAGCAAATCATGACCACCTGGGCTCCGTTCCTTGTCTTTCAGATAAGTTTACCCCTCCAGGGGTTGTTCTGAGCATCGATGCAGAACAGTGCCTGGCACAGAGGAAGGCATGATGGCTACTAGCCGCTACCGTTGAGAAGTCATTGGAGTTGAGTTTAGGTGGGTGGGATATTGATAACTTCTTTTCACGAATGGCCGTGCTGAGGAGCAGGGCCCTGGGAATATGCAGTGTCTCCCTAAGGCACCCAGCCACGCACCATGCATGCCAGCTCCCCCACCTCTGGGCAGCTGCTGCAGAGAAGCCATCTCTCCGGGCCAGTCAGTAAAGAAAGGCACCTGTAGGAATATATAACATCACATATGTTACTTAATACACAGTATTAATCTTGTGGGATCATCATCGTAGCTCAAACGCTATGCAGAGGTGCAAACATTCTTCCTTTTCTAGAACTGTTATATCATCCCTGTGAGCTGGGGAGAGGCACAAGGCGATAAGCTTTAAACATGCCAAACAAGCGTCCAGTGTTTTCTGTTTTCAATCAGTGAGATGGCTCCCTCCCCTTTAGGTGAAGACTCAGGTTTTCAGATTGGCAGCCTGGTGCTACCATCACCCTCTGGGGGAGGCTGGCTGGCATAGCCTGGCACAGAGCCCACGAAGTCCACTGGTCCCGTCTGCTCCTTAGGTCCTGTGCTGGGACTGACTGATCAGGTCAGTGGTCCTTGTTGTTTGTGCTGTTTGCCAAATCGGAAACTTTTGCAGCCTCATTATCTGGTCCCAATTCTCTGCTGGTCCACAGCCTCTGCTCTCACTCTCTGTACAAATCAAGGCACCAAGAGCAGAGCCACAAGTGCCCTCTCCAGCTACCAGCCTTCTAGATGCTGACCGGGGACGCCCCTTGGGGAGCCATGCAGATGTCCTTCTGGCTCTCTGCCTCCACTTTTCTCTCCATCAGGACTTCAGCCTGGAAGACGAGTGTCCTCTCCGTGTCCGTGATCCTTCCCACCACCCTCCAGGACAGGGGAGGGACGTCCCTTCTCCCTCTCTTGAAGGGTTCCCCTCAATCCTCTCCTCCTTCCTCCAGGGTCCAGCCCCTCATGGCTCAGCTCAGAAGGTGGGCAAGGTATCTCCAGTCTCGGTGAAGGTCCTCTGTGATCCAAGTCCATCAGGCGGGAGTCTTGGAAGGGAGCCACCAACAAAGGTAGCAGAGATGAAAATCCACTTCTCTACTGTCCCACAACCACCAGGCACAGGAGTGCGTGTTTGGGGTTGTTAAAGAATCACCTCTCAACGTAAGGTCAGCCACAATTTCTGAGCTTGAAAAAAAGGAGTGGAAAAATGTGCGAGTCAGTTGGCTCAGCCGTTTAGACTAGTGGTCCACACACTGTGGCAACTTTCCTCCTTCAGGATAAATGTTTTGAGCACAGCCACCACTATACGGAGTTTGGTTTAGCCATAAACTTCACTAGATATTATTGTACTAATATTTTGCATGTACTACAGTATACAAAAATTTTAAAAGAATGATATAAAAGTTACTATCATAGAAATTCTAGTATTTTCTTTCTCCTTGTGGACCCCTCAAGACCATGCATGGTACCAACCATTCCGGACGGTCCAGTTAACCTGTCTCAGGAAAAAAAACACCTCTAGAATCCAAGCCATCCCCTTTAACACTATCATATCAGCTGAATAATAACTATCTCTAGTTTCAAATCCACCTGGGAAGAACAAGTGGTTTGACCCAGAAAGATGCCCTTGCCTCTCCTGGGATAACAACTCAAAGAGCCTAGTCCCTTGACTGGCTTGCTGGTCCACCTCTCAGGTGCTTTATAATAAAATGCCTAGAAGAAGCACAAGGCCCAGGAGGGGAGGAGAGGCAAGTATGGCAGTTACTGTTGTCAGTAAAAATGCTAACGTCCCTTCCTAAAGACGTCATTCTGCTCAGCGTTCTCGACTTTCTTCTTACAGATGTCATAAACATGTCTAGTACAATCATGAAAATGCCATTTGGATCGATGTGACACAGAGCCATTACTCTCCCCACGTCTGAATTTTTGGGGTTATTACTCCCAAGTTGTCGTTAAGGAGATACTAATGTAGAAAGGCCAGCCTGCTGTGCTGCCAGGAACTTTTATTCTTCCTCATCCTCCCACTAAAAGTCTACAGACATACCAGCGTCTCCATCCATCTTCCCTGCTTTCTTTCTTACTACAGTGAACAAAGCCGGTGAATTCCTCTGCTTGGGCACTGGGTCCCATCCCCTGTTCGCTTCTCACATACTCTCCTCCTTGCTTATTCTCAATCTCTCTCTCTCCCTCCGCAACATCAACTTCTCCCTCCCTACTGATCAGTCATATCAGTACGCAAACTTGATCTGTCTTTGAAAGGCACCTCTTTACCCCTTATCCACCTCCAGCTGAGGCCTCTCCATTCTTTGCTCATCTTCTCCTGTTAAACAAGTTGTATGACTCTCTGACTGAACTTAATCCTCTCATCCCCTCCGCACCTCTTCCTCCTGGTCCAATCTGTTCTCACCACTCTACCAATGTGGTCTTCCCAAGGTCCGTGATCCACCGCACAGTGCCAAATTCAGTGGCTCTTCCCTGCCACCCTCCCACAGGATGGGGCCCTCTCAGCAGTGTTAGGCACAGTTCCTTCCTCCTTTAGAGTTCATACTCTTCTCTTGACTTTCTGATGCTGGGCTCTCCTGGTTTTCTCCCTAGGACACAGGGGCTCCTTCTCTGTTACCTCTGCTGTCTCCTGCTCCTTCTCTACCCAACCTCTGAATGTTGCAGTGTCCTGGAATTGGAATTAAGTCTTGCTTCTCCTTCTACATTCTCTTCTTAGGTCTGCTCAGTTAGACCCCCGTTTGTACATACTACCGGTGCTCTTTCTAGTCCGAAAGTTTATCATTAGTTCAGACTTCTCTTCTGCACACCATACTCACATAACCAATGGCCTGCTTGGTACCTCGACTTAAACATCTTGTGAGCATTTCAAACTTAATATGACCAAAACATCAGTCTAGTTTCCACTCTCCATAGTCTGCTTCTCTCTGAGTTTTGCGCACCCTGGTATATGGCATCATTGACCACTGATTAACCAAGCTAGAAACCTAGAAGTCCACTCTGTGGTCTTCCTACCCTCCCTATCCAATCAGCCACCAAGCCCCACGTATTAGTTTCCTGTTGCTTCTAATAGGAAACTACTAGTTTCCTATTCCACATATTAATTTCTTATTAGTATTCCTATTACCACAAACGTGTGTCTCAAACAACACAAATGTATTATCTTACAGTTGTGGAGGCTGAAAGTTTGACATGAGTCTCCCTGGGCTAAAGCTAAGGTGTGAGCAGGGCCCTGCTCCTTTGGGAGCCTCTAGGGGAGAGCCCACTTCCTTGCTCATTCAGGTTGTTGGCAGACTTGTCTTCCTTGCAGTTGCAGGACTGAGAGCCCATTTCCTTCTGGCTGCCAGCTGAGAGCCTATCCCAGTTTCTAGAGTCCATCCACACTCCTTGTCTCACAGCACCCTTCCTCCATCTTCAAAGCCAGCAACGGTGGGTGGAGTCCCTCTCATGCTTTGAATCTCTTCTTCTTCCATGCATCTCTCTGATTCAGCTGAGGAAAATCCTCTGCTTTGAAGGATCCGTTAGACTGGACCCACTTGGGTCATCCAGGAAAATCTCCTCATCTCAAGGTCTGTACCCTTAATCCCGTCTGCAAAGTCCCTTTCTCCACGTGAGGTAACATAGTCACAGGTTCTGGGGATTGGGCATAGGCATCCTCACGGTTCATTATTCTGCTTACCACATCCCGTAGGTTCTATACCCAACACACATCTCAAATCAGTTCACCTTTCTGTCTCCACTCCCACCACCCTCAGCCATGCCACCATCCTTGATCATTGGGCTGAGCCTGGGGCCTCACTGTTCTTTCTGCTTCTACTCTTATTCTTTCCCACGCACATTACACACAGTACGCAAAATGATATCATAAAAACTTAGACACACAATCTTCTCCCGTCTCTATCTTAACCCTTTACTGTGTTGAGACTAGACTTCAGATGCAGAAAGGCCTTTGTGTCTGGCACCCGCCTCCCTCTCTAGTCTTCTTTCCCTCCACTCAGCACCTTGCTCACTAGCCTGTTGTCTTCCTGTTGTTGGAAGATTCTTTACCTTTCTCCAGCTCTTTAAATGCTTGACTGAATCTCATCCTTTAGGCACAGACCAAATGCCATCTCCTCAGCTCCACCTTCCCTGACCATCTCATCTAAACCAGGCCTCTGATCTCATCCCATTCCAATTACCATCTCACTACTCTATTTTCTACATAACAATGATCAAAATTTGTATTTATTTAATCTTTTTTTATATTTGACTTGTTTATTGTCTCTCTCCCCAAGTTGAACAAAATGGAGGGCAACCATTTTATCTGTAGTGTCATCCACTCTCTCCATTGAGTAGCGCAGTGCCTCACATGCAGCAGACATGTGACAATTTCTTGTTGACTAACTGAATGAACCAATGAATTACGACACTCACCAAAACTTGAGTGTGCGCCACAACTCAATACTCAGTAGAGAAGGAAAATCCTCACTAGGGGTTTTATTCATGCCATTGGTTTATGAGAGTAAGCAAGAGAAAATAAGTCTGCTA
This sequence comes from Equus quagga, assembly GCF_021613505.1. NCBI lineage: Eukaryota > Metazoa > Chordata > Mammalia > Perissodactyla > Equidae > Equus > Equus quagga. The sequence goes on from NW_025802777.1 coordinate 5,528,344, forward strand.
TTAACCATGAATATCGCCCAGATTCTGGAAAGCAGAAAAGCAAACCAAATAGACAGGGGAAAATGTTGTTTCTTCTTTAAGAGCTAAGGGCACCTGAATGGTTTGCTTTGAGGAAAGCAGAAGTGAGAGAGAGCAAGAATCGCATGACTCTGAGCTGGTAGTGTAATCAACTCCTGAAGATCTATGAGGCCTGTTATCAAGCGGACAGATGGCTCCTGCTCACCGCTGGCCCACAATAAATGGTTACGGCCATGAGCTCTTGCTTCTCCATGCTTGGTCTACAAGAACATGTGGATGTGACTGTGCACAATTTTTTTTATTGTTGACTTTTACAGTTTTGTATTGTCCTTCTACAGACACTTTGTTCATTGCCTCAGAAAAAATATCTGTTTTACTCAAACAGTTAAGATCTATATTGCTTGTTTATTTGGCTTCCATCACCACACACATCTTTCCTGAGACAGCTTTATGACTGAGTCAGTTTTCATCTAAAATCAGTTTCTGCGTTCTGTGATCCTATCTTGACAATGTTTCAGAAGGTGCAGCTTGATCTCCCTTCCTACAGACCTAGAGCAATGGCTCTCAACTGGGGCAATTTTACCCCCCAAGGGGACATTTGGCGTTGCCTGGAGAAATTGTTGGTTGTCACAACATAGGGGAAGGGGTGGTGGTGCTGGCATCTGGGGGGGGGGGTAAAGGTCAGGGATGTCACTAAACCTTCTACAGTGCACAGGACATCCCTCCACGACAAAGAAGTACCTGGTCCAAAATGTTGTTGGTGCTGAGGTTGAGAAATCCTGTGCTGGAGGGAGAAAGGACCATCTCAGTCATGAGCTCCATTATATCCTGGTGGCATAACATGGAGCTGAGAGGGGCAGAATAAACTACCGCAGCAAAGGCACATTTGGCCACTCAGAGATGGGCCCTGGAGTTTTACTCCTCTTTACAATAACTGATTTAAAGATTAGCATCCTCAGCCTAAATAACTCATAACAGTTTACTTATCCTTATTCCAAAGCAACACATAATAACAGTTGAAATCCTTATGACCCTCTCTATGGCACTTGATGCTTCTGACTACTTCCTCCCTGAAGCCCCTCTTCCTTTGGTCTCAAGGTACATTTTCTCGTGGTGCCCCCCTCAACCACTTCCTCTCCATCTCCTTTGTGTGTTAGTCTCTTCATGCCCACCCACAAATGGTGACATCTCTTGACTCCACATTCTCTCCTTGGACAATTGCATTCACTTTATATTGTTGACTCTCCCTGTATGCTGGGAGATCTCACAAGGACACATCTAGGCCAGACCCCCTGCTGGGCTCCTGACTTCAATGTCCAGTTGCTTCCTGGTCATTTATGTGAATGTCCCTTAAGCATCTCAAATTTAATACATCTAACATTGACCTTCTTACCCTCCTTCCTATCCACAGTCTTGCTTTGTTTCTCTGTACTAATGAATGCATCACTATCTACCCAAGACCCAACCCTGGTGGTCAGTCTTGCCTCACCCTTTTCTTGTGCAACCAACTCCAAACCTCAATTCAAATCAGGATCAAGTGAGGTCAAATTTTTCTCATTAATGTCTCTCCTCTTCCTTCTCCTCCTTTCTCATCCTCATTGCCATTGCCTTCACTCAAGAGACCACCACGTTCCCAACAATCACCAGAGCCATCTCTTAGTGGATCATTAGGATTCCAGTTTTCCTTTTTCTCATCAGGGATCCTGTCATCTATCAAAGTGACTTTTCTAAAACAAAAATCTAATCATTTCAATCCACCACTTAAACATTTTAATTGCTCTCTGTGTACCTGGTGGATCAATTTCCAATGCATAGCCCTGGCATACAGGGCCTGCCTCTCCAGCCGTGATTTTCTTTTCATCTCTCCTCACACCAAATATTTGCTTCACACTGAACTTCTTGCATTTACCAACCTGTCCTGCTTATAAACTTTCCTTACACTGTGATCTCTACCCGGAATTATTACACACACAGACACACACACTCAGACTTCCTCTAAAACCTTTCCTGGATATTCCCCACCTTCCTTCCACTTGAGCAGCCTCTCAGATGCCTTTTGGTGCCTATGATTTCTTGTTCTTATTTCTATACCTCTATGTCTTCTTTTAGACAATATCCTCTTTGGTGGCAAAGGGCCATATTGTACACTGTATGCCTAGTAAAAAGCACAGCAGCAGCAGCAGAGCTGGCACAATAATTATTTATTGAGTTAATTAATTGAATAAACATCTACTTTGCTCCAAACACCTCAACAATTCTCGGCCCAGCCAATCTTTGGGACTGAAACATCAACCACTCTCGCTTGACATCCAACTTGCTACAATCCTTTTTTGTATGACGTGAAGGTTGAATGTCTACTAGGGCTTGTTGAAATGAAAATATAAGTAATACATGAGTAGCCCTTCTCCATGGGAATAAAAGCGATGATAAATATTTATGTAAATCAATTCTTATCTTAAATCACCTCATTTTTTCCAATTGTATAGTCTCAGTGAAAGTCAATACCATGGATCTTTCAGAATTTCCTAACCATAAAGTAATGTGTAGCTTCAGACTCATTTATACAAATTGTTATTAGTTTTAAAATCTATAGCAAAGCTGAAAGCATCCAATACCTATTAATGCTAACCTATGCATAAGCTTACTTACGTACCATTTCTCCATCCTACCATTCCCCATGCTCCCCTCCCCCAAATAAAATGAGCAACCCGACACAGGGAAGGATGACTCTGATGATTTATTCAAATATTCCTTTACGAATAAAATTTTAGTTAGGAATATATTTGAGTTACTCCATCAAGATATAACCAATGACTCAAATATGTCAAAAGTCATCAAATAATCAACTTCATCTCAGAAGTCTATTAACCAATGATAAGCATAAAAATGTAACTAAAATACCTTATAAAGGGAGAACTGATAAAGTATGTAGGCTTACTCATTAACTGGCATAGTAAGTAGATATATTGATCGGGATTCTTGGGTAGTAAGCAACAGAATTCTGAATTCTGTCTAACTTACACAAGGAGGGTGCATTTATTGGAAGGACATCAAGAGCTCACAGTATCAGTTGGGGAGATTGGAAACTCAGGCTTGGAAACAGGCAGGAGCATGGGCAGCTCTTAGAGACAAGAATGTAGAAATAGTAGGGATGTCCCACAGCAGGAGGGGCCTGGTCAGGGGACCTCCATCCCAAATGAATGAACTCCAACTATTTTTATTTTCTTCCCTCTGTTCAAGATCCACTTTCAGGGATAATGTGTCCACTTAGATCCGATTGGGTCACACTTGCCCCTTGGATAGAGGAAAGCAGAACACCATATTACAATCTACCTTAGTCAGCTCAGCTGCCATAACAAAATACCATAGCCTGGGTGATTGAAACAACAGAAATTTATTTCCTCATAGTTCTGGAGACTGGCAGTCTGAGATCAGGGTGTCAGCATGATGGGGTTCTGGTGTGGACCCTCTTCCTGGCTTGCAGATGTGACCTTCTTGCTGTGTCCTCACATGGCAGAGATAGAGAGAGCTCTCTGGCCTCTCTTCTTATAAGGGCACTAATCCCATCATGAGGGCCCCCCACCATGGTCTCATCTGACCCTAATCCCCTCCCAAAGGCCCCATCTCCAAATACCATCACATTAGGGATTAGGGCTTCAATGTATGAGTTATAGAGGGCAAAAAATTAAGAGAAAGGAACCCAAACATAATACTAAAGAAAACCATCAAACCGTAAGGGAAGAGAGCAAGAGAAGAAGAAAGGCACAGAGAAGAACTACTAAAACAGCCAGAAAAAAAGCAGCAAAATGACAATAAGTACATTCTTATCAATAGCTACTTTAAATGTCAATGGACTAAATGCTCCAATCAAAAGACATAGGGTGGCCAATTGGATAAAAGAAAAAGACTCATATATATGCTCCATACAAGAGACACATTTCAGACCTAAAGACATTCACAAACTGAAAGTGAAGGGATGGAGAAAGATACTGCATGCAAATGGCAACAAAAAGAGTAGGGGCTGGCCCCATGGCCAAGTGGTTAAGTTCGCACTCTCCGCTTTGGCAGCTGAGGGTTTCACAGGTTTGGATCCTGGGCATGGATCTAGCAATGCTCATCAAGCCATGCTGAGGCGGCATCCCACATAGCAAAACTAAAAGGACCTACAACTAGAATATACACCTATGTACTGTGTACTGGGGGGCTTTGAGGATAAGAAGAAGAAAAAAAAGATTGGCAACAGATGTTAGCTCATGTGCCAATCTTTAAAAAAAGAAGAAGAAAGAAAGCTGGGGTAGCAATACTTATATCAGACAAAGTAGACTTTAAAACAAAAACTGGAACAAGACACAAAGAAGGGCAATACATAATCATAAAGGGAACAATCCAATAAGAGGACATAACACTCTTAAATATCTACACATGCAACATAGGAGCACCTAAATATATAAAGCAATTATTAACAGACATAAAAGGAGAAACAAACAGCAACACAATAATAGTAGGGGACTTTAACACTCCACTTACACCAATGGATAGATTATCCAAACAGAAGACCAATAAGGAAACATTGGTCTTAAATGACACATTCGACCAGATGGACTAAGTAGCTATGTACAGAACAGTCCATCAAAAAACTGCAGAATGCACATTCTTTTTTGAATGCATATGGAACAGTCTCCAGGATAGATCACATATTAGGCCACAAAACAAGTCTCAATAAATTCAAGAAGATTGAAATAATACCAAGTACCTTTTCTGACCACAATGGTGTGAAACTAGAAATCAACTACAGGGAGAAAATCAGAAAAGCCACAAATACATGGATATTAACAAAATGCTACTGAACAATGAATGGGTCAATGAAGAAATCAAAGGAGAAATCAAAAAATACCTGGAGGTAAGTGAAAATGAAAATATGGCATATGAGTTGCAGAGGAACACAAACATATAACCCATAGCACAGTCCTTCGAGATTATAGCCCTTGAAAAAGAAGTAAGTGCTCACACAGGGCATGAGTCTGCCCAGACAGCCAAACAATCAATTAAATTAGTGAGTGAATTGACTGAGAGCTTGAGGTCACGATGTAATTATGGAACCTCTGACATATTTAATTGAATTAAGTATAGGGATAAATTAAATCAGAATAATTTTAAAGAACACAATCTATATTTAAACATAAGTGTATGAAAATGCAAGTTGTTGAAATAAGAATTACCGTTTCCCTTAGCCTGTTTTATTTTCCTCTTCCATTAATAGTTTTCCTAACAGAGAAGCAAAGACTGAGCACCAAAACTGGGGGGCAGAAAAATGAACACTGACAAAGTGTTCTATATCATGCTCATTTGTTTTGAGATTTGATGGAAAACAATACATGAATTCCTTTTAGTAGCAAGACACCAAGGATCCAAGCGAGCACAGCCAGGAGGGCACAGTACGCAGAGGGGACATCCCTGAGCTGTTTTTCTGGGTTAGCCATTGTTCTAGGACTTCACAGGTACTAATTAACAATAACCACACGAAATATTGCTATTCCCATTGTACAAATGCCTTATGGCTGCAACATCAGTTGGTTCCCTCTTGTAAAATCACACTCAACATAATAACAAGCCTGTGTACTTTTGGGGCTGGTAAAATAGGTGTGGTCCATGGCTGTGTCAGGTATGGGAGACACAGCAGTGCACAAAGGGACAAGACCCCCTCCCCTCATTGAGTTGATATTCTAGGGAGGGGAGACATATAATTGAGAAGATCAATGAGTAAATATACACTATATATGAAAGCGATTATGCTAGGGAAGGAAATAAAGCATGGAAGGGGGATAAGGATTTAGGCAGGGAGAAAAGGGGAGCAGCAAGCTGAAACAAAATGGATAAGAGTAGTGTTCCTATTGAGAAGTGACCTGTCAATATTTCAAGGGGGCAAAAATAGGAGCTAGGAAACCATCTCTTGAAGGACCCTGTGTGTGAAACCCCAAGTTGCGGGAAATGCTGACCTGGTGGGAATCTAGAGGAAAATCAGCCCACTTCTTTCACCTCCAACCACCTGCTTCTGCACAGCATTGGGATCAATGGTCAACCATTCTTCAGCTCTTCATGGCGTGACTTATGCATGTTTAGAGTGTCTCTTTCACATCCTTAAGCAGCTTTCCTACAACCAACTAAAAGCTTTTGGTTCCATCAACAGAACACAACTTGACTGCCAATCTTTGCCTCTAGCATTGGTGGTCATTTTTATTTCTGCTTGAGCATCTTTCCAGCAACTTCAGGGTTAGATGAAGACTGAGGTTGTGAGATCTTCAGCGCTGACTGAGGGTGGGAGTGATCCCGTATCCTACACCTCTTCTCAAAGACTCTACTGCATTGCCTAATTAAAAGGTTTTGTGGCCCAGCGTTTTTCTTTCCTCAATTGGCAACTCCACTCTCTGCTCTCTACATAATGCCTTCTTACTATCTTTTGCCTTCGGGCTCCCCAAAGGCTATTGTTCATAAATAAATTACAAACCAAAATGATAACATCCGAAGATGAAACAATCCCAACCGCCATCTCCCTGAGCTATTAATGTAGCAGAGTTTTACCACCTAAAACCCACTTTTCTACAAGTATCAGATTCCCCCAAGGACTCCTGGCATTTAAGCACTTAGAAGAAAATATCTCTTGCAGTTCAGAAGGCGCTCCTGAGCAACTGGCAGCACATGAATACTGCCAGGAGGATCCGACGACTCAGACACTATGCTCAGTGAAGGGGGTGGGCATCTTTACCAGAAAGGAAAGTGGGGTATGACTAGCCACCAGTGGTAAAATCAGGCAGACAAGGAAATTGATGGGAAAATAACGAAAGGAGGAAAAAAGACACAGGAAGGTAAAGAAAGTGGTGAAGACGGGCAAGCACCAAGACAGCTGTGCTGTCAGCAATCCGACTTAGAAACGAAAACGCCATCACCAGGTACCAGCGGACAGCAACTAAGCCTTGAGAGGAGAAAGCTTCTGGGGTATGCAGAAGCAAAGTGCCTCACGTGTCTTGGCTATTGAATGTTGTGGGCTGAATTGTGCCCTCCAAAAAGATATGTTCAAGTCCTAACGTCTGGTACTTGTAAACGAGACCTCGTTCGGAAATACAGTCTTTGTAGATGTGATCAAGATGAGGTTGTACTGGAGTAGGGTGAGCCCTAAGTCCAGTGACTGGTGTCCTTATAAGGAGAGGAGATTTGGAGACACAGACACACAGGGAAGAAGGCTATGTACTGACAGAGGCAGAGACTGGAGTGATGCTGCCACAAGTCAAGGGACGCCAAGAATTGCCAGCAGCCACTAGCAGCTGGAAGAGGCAGGAAGGATCCTCTCCTAGAGCCTTCAGGAGAGCGTGGCCCTGCCAAGACTTTGATTTTTGACTTCTGGCCTCCAAAACTGTGAGAGAGTAAATTTTTGCTGTTTTAAGCCATCCTGTTGGTGGCAATTTGTTATACCAGCCCTAGGAAATTAATACAGACACGAGACTGCTCCCTGGATAAAGCTGCCTCAACTAGAGCCGGACAATAGCTGAGCTCACCTTTCAGGTGCAGGATCAATATCACATATATTTACTTTAACATTCTTCCTACTTTCACTCCCTGGCTTTACTGGATCCAACCTATGGATTATGTTCTTCAAAGTATGTATTAGAGAAGAGACTGTATGAAGAAATTTATCCATCACAGAGGAGTTTTATATGAACTTTAATATTAAGGTGCAATTTTTAATAGAAGTCAAGACTTTAAATTATGAATCAAACATCAAGAGAGCTTGGAAGAGATTTAGCCTGGTGTCATGTTTGCCAAAGTGTCATCTCCTTTAGAACACGGTCTCTCAACCTGGGCACTGCTGACATTTGAGGTTGGATAATTCTTTGTCCTGCGGGGCTATTCTGTGCATTGTAGAATGTTGAGCACCATCTCTGGCCTCCACCCACTGGATGCCAATCAAACTCTTCCCAGTTATGACAATCAAAAATGTCTCTAGATATTGCCCAATATTCTTGGGAGGAGGGGCAAAGTTATGCCTAGTTGAGAACCATCGCTTTAGAGTAAATACACTTACTCTGTATACTCTGCCAGCGCAATTTACTCTAGTGGGGAGAAAAAAGTCCTCCTGGAGCTTTTACCAAGATGTGGTCCGGATGGCACAGCAGATGCAAACTGATGTGATTTAGGTCAGAGATACAGGTGTGGATGCTTCCAACAAATCAAAGGCGTCTGAGCTGATGAGAAGACAAGGGTTTGCAGGGAGGGTAAAAAAAAAAAAAAAAGAACACTCAATGAGAGACGAGCTCAGGCTTCAATTCCCTAAGTCTGCAGAAAGCCGGGTGCATGACCTCCACCAAGTGGCCCTTGTGTGTTTCAATCCAACTTGATGAGAAGACAAATAACCTAAAAGCAATATCAAGGAATTCCCATGAAAGCAAGTTCCATGAACGTATGCACTAAGCTCTGTGACTCACACCTTCTACAGCCCAGCCAGCATCTGTCAGTATAACCAGAGACGCATGAAACATGTCAAATAATGGGTGTGCATCGTAAGCATGATAAACCATTAGGAAACGATCACACTGTGATTGATATCAACTACTTAAAAAGATAGGACACACGTCCAGCAGAAATAAAACAAAAGTGCAACTTAGATTTTAAGGTTCTAGGGAATAAGAGGGTTACCCTTCAGCTGTCTGGTTAATTTGGTTCTCCAGAAGGACTTATTTCCAGGAGACACTGAAGAGTGGAGATTTTGATGCAAACAGCTGTTCTCTATTTGGGCACCTAGATATTTATTTTAAGCAAACCCTTTCTGGGAAATCATATGCTAAGATTATTAAAGATCATAGCCTCTGAAATCATAGAAAACACCAAAATATTACAGCAGTAGGGGTGATAGCCTAAATATTGAGACTAAACCCTTGCATAGTCAAGAGTGACCAGTTTCTTCACAGAGCGGAGGGAGCTGTTCGGATAGAGTGCACATCATAAGGACCTGGAGACCTTGTAAAACAGCGATCCATAAACACGCTGCACTTACCCACGAGCACTGGGCAGAGAGGAGGTGGATTCCTCCCCATTAGAGCCCAAGTCCATGAGGCCCTGATCAGAAATTTAAGAAAAACAGTAGACTCCACTGAGAACTTCCTGTCAAAAATGACACCTCATTCAAAGTGTAAGATGGGTTTTAAATCCCCCGACGCCTCCCGCGCGCTCCCCTCCCCGAGCTCTCACAGCTCACTTTGCCAGGAGGGTTTGTTTGTGGAGCGATCGCATCTTCAGGCAAAGCTCTTTGTCTGACAGGCTGGATATTTCAGACAGGATTCTTTTCCTAGGTGGTGTGAGAGATTCAAAGTGATCTCAGCAAAATATTATCTTACCCAGCTTACCTTCCTAGCCTCTGAGGGGCCCTTAGAGCCATGAGCCCACATACACGCCCCAAATCATGTTCCAAAGTGAAAGCCCCTGGATACCACTGTAAGCCATCCTGCCTGGGGGGGTCTGTGTCCCTTGTCCCTGGCTCTTTCTTCAAGACTTGCTGTTCCCCTATGTGTCTAGAATAAGGAGAGTGGTTTATTAAGGGCCCATGCGTTCCCTTTCTTAACAAGTAGGGGCCTGGAGTCAGATCTCTGGCCTGGGTTCAGGCAGCCTGGGCTCCTGAGAATTAGAAGCTGACAGTCCATCCCAAGTGCCAGTGTGGGGGTCTAGGCTGTGAGATGGATGCGAGGCACAAGACCAAGTGAAGAAAGCCAGGTGAGGGACCGGGATGCAGAGCTTGGATCTGGCATTTCCTGAGAGGCCCAAGCATCACCATGAGTTGAACTGTGTCCCTCAAAATTCATGTGTCGAGGTCCTAACTCCCAGTACCTCAGAACGTAGCCTTATTTGGAAAAAGGGTCTTTGAAGATGTCATTAGTTAAGATGAGGTCATACTAGAGTAGGGTGGGCCCTCATCCTGTATGACTGGTGTCCTCATAAAAGGGAGAAATTTGGACCCAGACATGCACACAGGTAGACGCCATGTGAAGACTAGAGTTAGGCTGCCACGAGCCAAGGAACCACCAGAAGCTGGGAGAGAGGCATGAAATAGATTCTCTCACACAGTCCTCAAAAAGAACCCACCCTGCAACACCTTGACCTCTGACTTCTGGCCTCCAGACAGTGAGACAATACGGTTCTGCTGTTCAAGTCCCCCAGTTTGTCGTGCTTTATCATAGCAGCCCCAGGAAATGGCTACGGGTGGCCTGCCCTATTGAGAGGATGGCTGCCACAAACCCCAACTTGGTGTGAACAAGGGATAATTTTATTTATCATTCTTTCTGGACCCCCCTGGAAAACATTACTTATCTAACACCCCAGAGGAACCGTACTACAATCAAGTGTTTTAAATATTTGCAAAGTCTTTCTTTTTAAGATTTAGGGGTTTGATCACTTTATACCCAATAGTTTAAAAAGCGTGGAAATCTATCTGTGTGCAGATTCAACTTATAGGTTTTTGAAAAGAATAACATTTTACAATCATAAACCAATTTTGTTTTGTTTTCATCTTTGAAATCTGCTTTAAAGATCACACTGTAACTACTCTTCATTCTACAAGTTTTTCCAATACCTTTTAAGCCAAAACCAACAAAATTCTGACCTGAACTGACCCAACTCTCTCTAGAAGGTAGCAGTCTGTTTTCGCTCAGCCTGCTGCTGTTTGATAGATTAACAGAGTGTGTCGGAATGGCGTGCAAGACAAAGCCATTGCCTGCAGAGAGCTGGGAGAAATTTAAGATGGAATTTGCAACTTAAAGCAAATTTTTACCCCAAAGAAACCTTTTTCACCCTGACAAGAGGCATCCTTTTGTGAAACATCTGCCTTGTAGAGAACTAAATTTGTGTCTCATATAATGGCACCAAGGCAAGGCTCAAATGTATATACATTTTCAGCTCATAATATGAAGCCATAATAATCATCCTCTTTGGCTATTCGTTCCCATTTAGCAGTGAAATATATACATTTAGATGACAAAATGTCATCTTCTCAGAGATGTTAATTACACGAGGATCCTTAGGGTGAGCACAGAGACAGTCATTTGGGAAGTGAAGTCACAGCCTAATCATGTTACATAAAGGAGCCCGAGCCTCAGAGAGACAGATGTGGACACATTCTCATTCCTGTTTGTGCTGTTAGATCAGCGATATTTCCTAATTTTCCTTTACTCAGAGTTCAGATTGTCTTTGTTGGTATCAAATAGGCCTCATTTGTCCTGGATTTATTTATAATCTTTCTAATGACAATTTAGAGGGCGAGTCTTGCCTGCAGTGACAGCATAATTATATCCATGAGTCCATTCGGGGGTGTCGTATTTGTCCTAACATTTGTATGTTGAAGGAATAATGAGGAATTGAAAAGACTGAGGATTGGTTAAAATCTTCAAAGGCTGAAATTGGTTCAAAAAAAGGTGGAACCACAAAGATATATACTAACTGATGTAGGATGTGACTGTTAACACTGGATCAGAGTGCATTTAGGGTCCGCTCTATCAACTCAACAAGGCAAAAGGATGCAAAATCGCCATTAACTCCAATGACATGAGTAATGTTGTTTCCTCTAAACATCTCACAAGGTCAAAACCTGGACTCACCAGGTCATCCTTCAAAAACACATGTCTTTTCAATATCTCTATTTCCGTTTACAAACACTATCACAGCCCAGGTTACCCAAGCTTGGAATCTCAAAGTCATTCATTCATTTCACAAACCTCTAAGCACTGAGCTCACAGCCTGGTGGGGAAGTCAGAAACCAAATCCACAGACTGTGCTACGAGCCACAGCTGCAGAACTCAGAAGGGTCTGTTTATCCACAGACGTGAGATGCCCCAACCAGCACGAGAGGTGGGAATGCTCTTCCGCACTCTGCCCATCACTTACCAAAGAAAAATTGCCCTTTACTCCTGCAGAATAATTAGGGAGAAGTACGTGTACCTCACTCTTCATAGGAAGGAAGCTCCATTAGTGCCATTTTCTCACTTTTCTTCCCAGATAAAAAGTGAGTTCCATGAGAACAAATCCAATAAAAGGCAATAAACAAGGGGGATTTTTTTTCTCCACTGAAATAAAAGTGCCATGAGAGCAGAATTATTTTCTATTTTGTTCACACTTGGCAGTTACTAGGTGCTCAATAAATATTTGTCAAGTAAATTAATGGATGAATATGTAAATAAATGAATAAATTTCTTCTGCGTCCTTGCCTGGCCAGTGGAAGCCAGCAATCCTGGGTAAGTGAATCTGTTTGAGAGACACAAATGAAGCTGTGGGGTGGGCTGTGCCAAGGGCCAGACAGCCCAGCTAAGAGACGGCTAGAGCAGAGACTGCTGACCAGCCCATTTGATCGCCTATCTGGGTCAGGTCCTCCAACCTGACACTTATTGCTGATAAACAGACGTTTTCATCCCTGTGAGTCAGGCTCTGTATATTCTGTTGGTTCAGAAATCATGTGAGCAAAAGAAGGGTGATCCTTATTGATCCCCTGAAATCCCCACATTTGGTATAGGGAATTTATACAAAGCATTTGGTGTAGATGTCCGGTACGCAAGCTGGGAACCTTGAGTACTAAATGAGAATTGGAGAAATGGAAAAAATTGTTTGTGGAGTCAAGGCAAGTATCTTCTGGGAACTGCTGCAAATGGCCACTTCTGTCACCTCCCACATGGCCTGGACTCATGGTCAGCAGCTTGTGCTTACAGGGACAGAAATGCTTTTAATAACACCCGTCTTCCGTCAAGCTGGCAACTGAGGCCTCACTCTGCAGGCTGGTGCAGTTTGATCCTGAACTACGAGAGGGCCCCTTGCCCAGGCATTTGATGCTTTCTTGGCAATGGTGATGGAACAATATTTGCTGGTTTCTGGACTATCTCAGCCAGGTCTGTAGCCAGGGATTTTAAATTGTCATCAGCAAATTCTGTGTGCTGGGGATTGGGATCCAGTTTTAAATTGGGAGTGCCAGACCAAGGGAGCAGCAACTTTGTTGTCCCAAACACCATTAGGCATACTCAGGCATCGAGAAGAAAGTGAGGGGTTAATCTCTCCTTACCATGTTCCTTGTCCAGAGGCTTTAAGAGTCACATCACCATTTCCCTCCCACACATACCATGCCCACCATCTCCACCATGGCCACCATCTTCACCTCCATCACCATCACTATCACCATCACCTCCATCATCATCACCAGCATCTTCATCAACACCACCATTATCACCACCTCTATCACCATCACCATAACCACTACCACCACCATTACCTCCACCACCACCATCACCACCTCCATCGCCACAGCTATCATCATCTCCATTACCATCACCATCATCTCCATCATCATCACCACTATCACCTCCACCATCAGCACCATTGCCACCATCTCCTCCATCACCACAATCACCCCACCACTGCTATGATCACCACATTACCGCCAGCATTACCCCGCTACACCATGGCATCTCTAGTTGGCTCTGCAATTTTTAGTTATACAAACTCTAATTCTGAATTTGTATTTCAGAGATCCAGACTGGTTTTATTCAGAAAAATGTGATTCTCCAACAAAAGAGGAATAAGGTCGTGTGTTATTTTTATAGTTAAAATATAGACAAAGAAATCATACCGTTTAGATGAATCTCCCCTCAAAATAAAATGAAGGAATGGCAGCGCTTTTTTTAAAAAATGCCATTTTGCAGGGGAGCAGGAAAAATAACAACTTAATTCAGTGTTTGTAAGCCCACGGATTCGAAGTACAGTGAAATGTCTCATGTCTAGATGGCTCTGTAAGGGTCGGGTTTACTAGAAGAATCAAGGGGGAGCCTGAAAGTGTGCTTCATTTTATTATGAGAGGAGGAGCTGTAGAACAATTTTTTTAGAAGAAGGAAGCCGGGTTAATTAAACCAGAGAGAGAGAGTGATTCCACTAGGAGGAAAGCATCCCTTTCAGAGGAGAGCCTGGGCTCGCAGAGAGGGGCAGATGAGAGCCTAGCAGCCAGGATGGGCAGGTGTGACCGTGAGCAGGGGCTGCAGACGGGCCCAGAAAGAAAAGCGCAGCTGTAGACTCGGGATTTCAGGATATCAGCCTCCAGATACTCAGCTTTAGTATCTCAGCATCTCTGACATGCTCCAGGTAAGGCTGATGCTGCTGGTGTTGAAGAGCATGGCGTTTGAGACGGAAAGAAACAATCTCGGAAGTAGACTGAACTCTCAGAAAGGCAGCTGGGCTTTTCTGAGAGCAGCAGAGGCAGGAGCGGGTGGTGACACATGGGAGGCACTCCTACTAGTGCAGAAAAAATGCGGCAGACAGAAGTGCTCCAGGGGCCTGTAACCTCCAGAAGAGGGAGGAGAGCATCCTGAGGAGCACTGGGAAAAGGGTCCTCTCCAGATCCCCTTGGGAGGTGGCGGTCACCTGCTGCACACTGGATCACCAGGAGAGGTTTAAAAACTACCAATGCCTGATATAGCAACACCACCTGAATGGGTCAGGGTTCTGCAGAGAAACAGAACCAGCGAGATGAAAGAGAGAGATTTATTGTAAGCAATTGGCTCATGCAATTGTGGAGGCTGGCAAATCCAAAATCTTCAGGGTAGGCAGGCAGGCTGGAGACCCAGGAAAGAGTTGAAGTTCAAATCCAAAAGCCACCTGCTGGCAGAATTCCTCCTTGCTCAAGGTAGGTCAGTCTCTTTCTATTAAGGCCTTCAACTAGTTGGATGAGGCCCACCCACATTGTTTACTCAAGCCTACCGATTTAAATGTTAATCTGGTCCAAAAATACCTTCACAGCAACATCCATGCTGGTGTTTGACCAAATATCTTGGTACCATGGCCCAACCTAGTTGATGCATAAAATTAACCGCCTCATCACCCCAGGGACTATGATGTAATTGGTTGGAGTGTAGCCTAGGCCCCAGGATTTTTAAAGCCCCTCAAGTTTCTAAAGGACAGCCAAAGGTGAGAGCCATACTCTGGGTGCACAGATGTTTGAAGCATCAACAGCAGCTTCAATTCAAGAATCTTCTTTGATTCGCGAAAACTAATGTGAGGACCAGGGAGAAATCGCTCCCAGAAGCTAAATTTCCCAGACCTTTACAATTGCACAGCAAGAGGAAGCAAGTCACTATGTCGCAGGACAGAAAATGCATGCCCGTAAGATTCGACAGCAACCATGCCGCTGGAAAGAGCCAATCCTCAAAGCAGCCCGAGGGACTCCAAACACCAGACTCAAAGGGGAAATGAAAACTAAGATGGGAGAGAAAGGCTGCCACCGCTGCAAATTCCTGCCTTCTGTAAGAAGATGGCATCGTCTCAAATATTTCATCAAAAATACATCCTCTAATAGAGGAGACAATACATATGGGTTAAACAGTGCCATTGTTGACCTCTCGAAGAGAGATTTCTTGCAATGGAGTTAACTTCTTAGGTCATGATGTTCTGGCACCAATGGTATGCAGACGTGAAACCAAGGATGATCTTACTGCTCTGTCTACCAATGTGCCCTCAGTCCCCACTGAGCCTCCACCTCATTTCGACATCACTAACACAGGTCAAGATTTTACCACATATGATGCCCTGAAAACAACTTTTCACTTGGGGTAGCTCCTCTAGGCATTGAGGTTAGTTAGTGATGGAAGGTCAGTGCCGTGATAATCTTGTGGTCCTACAACCTCTTTACACTGTAAAGTGGGGAATGGGAAATCAACCAGCTCAATGTCTGAAGTCCTAAAGGCATTAAATCCATTGTGATAGATGGCAGCCCGGTTCACACACGATTGTCGAGGAAACCCAGACTCTAATGAACAAAAAAAGTAATGGATGGGGCTGTAATTTTATTGAACATTAATTTAAAATTAGGAACTATAGACTTTGGACCTGACTTCGCAAGAGTAAGAGTAATTAAATTTTGGACTTTAATTACTTTGGACACAAAACTAGTTGAATTTTAACTTACAAGAATTTTTAATATTTGTGGCTTTTCATTTCTCCCTGAAAATTTGTGCTGGTTCTTAGGGCTGTTTACATGACTCCAGCTCTTGTCCTCAAAGCGTGTGGGAGAATGGAGCTTCTGTGCCCCTTTTGAACTCGGGCATGGCCACGTTAACTTGCTTTGGCCCATGGAATGTGGGCAAAGGGACACTGTCACTTTCAGGTAAAAGATTTAGTCACCAGTGTGTGTTTGGCTAAGCTTGACATTCCCTCTGGCACATAGTCAGCAATGTTCCAGGTGGTGGCCACACTCTCAGTTGGGTACAGGAGTGAAGACCTCGGGGCCGCAAGCAGAGCCCCCGGGTGACCAGTGAAGTCCATGGAAATAAACCTTCGTAGTGTTAATCCACTGAGATTGGAAATTGTTTGTTACTGCAGCATAACCTGGTCTATCCACTAAAACAAAATTTAATAAAAGAGGGCTTTACAGTCAGCTCTAGGTGGTTGACATTTTATTCCCAGATGATCTTAGTGTTGACTTTTAATCACATTGCAGAATCTCAGAGAAGCTACGTTGGGCAATATGGTTGGAAAAAATGCAAAGAAATATAAAAAAGAATAAATTTCCAGTGTTGGCTCCAGTGTGGCTCAAAGTTAATTTGAATATTTCACTATTCTGACCCAACTGACAGCCTTTAGGAGCAAAATGTATACTGCCGAGTGGCAGTCCCAGGAAGGTGCCCCAAGGGGCAGTGGGCTGCTGAAGGCAGGAGCAGGACTGGCCTGGTGGACAGCCCACCAGAGAAGGACCGTGCCTGCTGGCCGACCAGGGCTAATGCTTAAATCCAACAGTTAAGCAGTAAGGGAACAAAAAGCACAGGAATACTCTTAATTCTCCATCATGTTCACCTGTGGAGGGAATGCCACTTGACTTACTCTCTGGGCTCCTGCTCCCGTCTCACTGGGCACTCGCCAGGGAGGAGTGGGTGACCGCCCTGGGCTTATGTTCCATGGGTACATGGAGCTGATCTGTGAGAAGACTGTAGCAACAGGGATTCCGTCTCCTCTCTCCCATCTCCGCCCAGGACCAATGAGAGGCAGCAATCTTGGGTAAAATGTCTGATTTGGAGGTTCTAGCTTTACCTTTGTGAGCTGCTCCAAAAACCAGGTGGGAGAAGGGACAGGCAGAAAGGTAGCAAGCCCACCAGGCAAATGCATAAGCACATCCAATGACCTCCCTTTGACCAGCAACTAAGCTGACATTTTGATCTCCATCTGTCTGCTTCCTGTGTCTGCCTTTCAGTTGGCTCACAACTCCAGTGGAAAGAGAGGGGTGTTATTTACAGACCTCTAAACACCCCATCAGTGTGTCTCCTGCTGAGTGGCCGTGTGGACCCATATGGAAAACCAACAGTAATGATGTGGTAGCAAGAGCAACCAGGGAGCCGTCTGGTACCCAGGCCTCGATGTCATGCTGGTTTCTTGTGGCTCCTGCTGGTACCAGCTGCTCACTAAGGCCGAGGGGGCCCCCGAGGGGCAGAGACTCTGGCAGACTCACAGAGAGCAGCCGGTTGGTTGGGAGGGGCGTGTGTGTGTGTGTGTCTTAAGGAGCCTGGAGGATGATGTTACAGTGCAGACATAAAAGATGGGGAAAACTCTCTGCCTCAGCAGAAGAGTGGCAGTGGAGAGAGAAGCCAGAAACTCTCACCCTTATGAACTGGGGCAGGGCCGGGGGGGGGGGGGGGGGGGGGGTGCGGGGGTGGCATTGGGAAGAGAAGGAAACCGAGAAATACTGTGTGGTATGAATTAATTACATCTAGAGGGGAACCCTCTTCTCCAGGAAATGTCTGTCATCTAGTTATTTTCCATAACACTACTGGGGGTACTTACAGAATTCTTGGCAATATTATTTAAACATTTATTGTAAAAAAGATATGAAATAATGAGATTTCTATCATCTATTCCTTACTTTTCCTTCTCACTGCTAGTGCCAGTTCAGGCCTTTATCACCATTCCTCTGGGTTTCTTGGTCCAAGCAATGCTATTGAGAGAGATCAGTGTCCCCCGCTTACTTCTCCATCCATGCCCACTTTGAAAGGACAGTGAGGTTCTACTCAGGCCGAGGGGCGGTGCTCAGCTGCAGCTCACCCTCCCAGCATGCTCTGAGGGTCCCCTGGCTGGGTAGTCTTGGTCCCATAGCCTGCAAGAGAGCAAGATCCATGCAAGGGAATCCAGGAGAAGGCACAGACAGACCCTTCCTCCTTGGAGTGTGGGAGGCTGTTTGCCCCTCCTTTTCTTCCTGAAACGAGGACTCAAAAGATCCCATCTTCAGGCTAAGTTGAAGTCAGGGTTTCCCCAGAGGAACAGAACCAGTAGGATGTATACAGCTTTTATCTCAAGGAATTGGCTCACACGACTGTGGGGTTAGGCAGGCTGGAAACTCTGGGTTTCGGCATGCAGTGGACTTCGCTCTTCCTCAGGGGAACCTCAGTTCTGCTCTCGAAGCTTTTGAACTGACTGGATGAGGTGCACTCGCAGCATGGAGGTGACCTCCACAGAGTCCACCGCTGAGAGACGTTAACCACATCTGCAGAATACCTCCACAGCAGCACCTAGATTAGTGTTTGACTGAATAACGGAGGACTATGGCCTGGCCAAGCTGATGAAACTTGAAACTGACCATCATAGTAGGACTCTAGAAGTGAAGAGCTGCTGGTTGACATTAGGGTCTTTGGACCCCTCTGAGGATATAGAGTCACCCCATTGCCTGCCGTGCAAAAGAAAGGAAGAAGTGGAGGAAAGATGAGAAGGAATAAGCCCACAACCGGCAAAGAGAGATCAAGTTGACTTTTCCATCATGGTTACATGAATTTTCCCCATCCATATGCAGAGTTTAAATATGTGTATATTAAATGTCAGCCTGAAAGGTGTTTGGCCCAAATACCAATATCAGCCAGAACACATGGCCCAGGCTAAGACCCGGGGACGTCCATGGAGATGAAGACAGGGCCATCTCAACCCCAGGGATGACCACAAAGGGACTGACACAATGATCAATCCCCCTGCGGGAAGGGCAGGAGAGAAAGCTGTCCTTCACCATTGGCCAAAAGTCCAACTAAGTCCAACAGCCAGGGGTCATCTTCAGCAAAACGACTCCAAGCATTGCAGGCAGCTTTAGATCTCATTTGTACCTTCTCAAAACTCATTGTCACTAAGGCAGGCTATAAAATGGGCAATGTCACAAATAGTTACTGAAAACCAAGAACACTCTAAGTCTTGACATTAGCAGAGGTAACACACGCTTGTTGTAACAACCAAAATAATGCAAAGATGTTGTTTAAAAAAGAGAATCTTCTCCCCTAGACCACTCTCCCACTCCGCCTTCCTGGGGGCCCATTGCTGATAGCTCACACTTCTGTCACAGTTTTTCCTATTCCTATAAATCTTTTCTAAGTATTTATACACAGTTTAGAGATTTTTGTTTTCACCAAATTGTGTTTTTGATTAATATATCAAAAATGTCACAGTAAGTGGACATAGATTTATATTTCATCTTCTCACTACTTCATGCATCTATATACACATATGTAATAATTTTATATGAGGATAGGCACATCATATGTGCTGATATTTTCAGTGTGCTTTTTAAAATTTTGTGCTTGCCTCTCCCACCCCTATCATGTCTCCTTCTGTGCTTTTCTCCCTGTTCATTTAATCATATGCAAATACACACAGTTGTTTTATGGTCTTTGTTTTGTTTTAGATGCAATCGCTTTATACACATACCCACACACCTTGTTTTTCTTATTCAATGATGCCACAAGGAATTCCTGCAAGTCAACTACCATTGACCTACTTTGTTTGTTAATAACTGTACGGAAGTCCCCAATGTGCTTAAACCCATAGTTTATTCTGCCATTCTTCTCTTAATGGGCATTCATTTGACTGTCATGTTTTGTCATAGAAACAAAGCTACATTAACAGTCCTTGTACATATGTCCATATATACTGATCTTTTTCTTTCTGGAGTAGTTTCCCAAGACTGGGACTGGTGGGTTAAAGGGTATATGTTTTTACATGTGATATAGAATGGTTTTACAATGCATATACATATATGGTTTTACATATTTTAATAGCTGATACCAAATCACATTCCAAAAAGGATGAACCAATTCATATTTCCCTTGATCATATTAAAGAGATCTCATTTCTCCACATTCTCAACACAAGAGGGTCTTTGCTTTCTACTATTTGTCGGTCTAAAGTTGTGTCTCACTGTAATTTTAATTACTATTGAGTTTGCGTACCTTTCTCCCCATGCTTGGTGCTCCTTTGAACTGGCTTTTCTGTGAACCACTTTCTCATATCATTTGCCTAATTTTCTATTACATTATTTATCTTTTCTTATCAATTTAAGATTTTTTGAATGTTTTATATATTTTCCAATCTATAGCTTCTTAAAATTCTCCTTATACTATATATCATTATATAGTTTTTCATTTTTCTGAAATCAAATATGAGTTACATGTATTTATCTGTATGCATGCATACATTTGTATATACATATAAAAAAATACATTTCCCTGTAGGTATATATATATAGGATACATTTGTATATCCCAGCTTTCTTAAGATCTCCTCAATTCCTACATTGTATATTTAGTCTTATAGATTTTCTTCTAACGTTTTTATTGCTACATTATTTACATTTAAAGTTTTGAAACATTAGTTCTGTTCTCATTCCTAAGTTAAAAAAGTTACCCCAAAATGTAGTAGATTAAAATAACGTTCTCCTAATCTTTCTTGTGATTTTGTGGGTCAGGAATTCTGGAAGAGCTCAGCTGGGCAGTTGCTGTTTGGAACCTCTTGTGTGGTCACAGTCAGATGTCAGCGGGGCCGTGGGCTTCTGAAGGTTCAGCTGGGCTGATGTTCAAGGACGATCCTCCACGTGGCTGGCAGCTGATGCTGGCTGTCAGGAGGGAGCTCAGCTGGGCAATGCACCAGAACGCCCACACGTGGATTCTTTAGCAAGTCAGTCTCAGCATAGCCTGTGCCGAACTTGCCTGTAAAACTATGCAGCATCATTTCAACTGTTAAGACCACAAGCAAGTTACTAAAATTAACCCAGTTTCCAGAAGGAGGGTGTCATTGGCCTCCACCTCTTGATAGGAGAAGTGTCAAAGAATTTTGGACACATTTTAGAACCACCACAAATTCTTCTCATCAAGAGGCCAAGTCTACTTCATCCCCTGAACCTGGGCTTGGCCATGTGACTTGCTTTGGCCAAAGGAATATTGCAAAGGTGATGTAAGCAGAGGCTTGAAAAGTTCTTGTGCATGAAGGTGAGCCCTCTCTGGCTGCTCAGAGGAACTCTGCACCCACCACCATGTGAACAAACCTGGAATAGCCTGCTGGATGATCAATAACATAGAACCCAGTTACCTCCATCAGCCCTGCCATCGGAAGCCCTGTGAGTGAGGCCATCTAGAACCAGCCAGCCCTCAGCTATGCTGCCAAATGGCCTTAGAACAGACAACTGACTACAGACACATGAGTGAGCCCAGCTGACATCACATAGAGCAGAGACAGGCCACCCTAGCTGAACTAAACCAAATCCCCAAACCACCGAACTGTGAGCAAATAAGTGGGTGCTGTTTTAAGCCACTTATTTTGGTGCGGCTTGTTATGCAGCAAAAGCTAACTGATACAGTAGCAGTGTTCTTCATGGTCCCTCTCGCCCAGGCCTCTCACCTTCCGGGTTCCAAGTTGTTTCACAGGGGTGTTAAGGAACAATTGTTGTTATCATTTGTATGTAATATTTCGAATTTTAAAAAAAGGTTTAAGGCATTTCAATTCTCAGATGGTATGTGTCAGTTTTACTGTTAATTTCTAACAGTTTTCAGAGGAGGAAGCAACAGGGAAAGCATTCATAACTGTTCTTCTACGATGTAGAATGAGCGTCTGTAGAACTTTTAGACGTTGTGCCTTAGGGTCATAGAAATGGATTTGAAGAGACTTCAGATGCTGCCTCCAGACTCTCTCATTGACAAAGGAAAAAGAGTCCCACAACTTCTTGGAACTTCACTTTTTAACATTTTAAAGCTTATTTTACAAAGTTCAATTTAGAAAAGGTGAAGGAAAGAAAAGATCAGTGCCCATAATATTGCTATGTGTCCCTCCCAGAAGATACGCAATGTTATTCACGGTCCTAACGCAGGGGGACACACAATAGGGCACTGATGACTAAGCCAACCCACCCTCCTCTCCCACAATACCGTTGTGTACGTTTCAATCCAATTACAGACAGAGCGAGCAGCTCCAGAACTAAAAGCAAGAATCAGGCCTGATCAATCAGAATTCATTTTACCAAAACGACATTTGAGATGCACCCATATGGCTTTGTGATTAGACGATGACAGTGGCATCCTCCCTACAGAGAATACTAATGCTGAGATTCCGGTCCCAAGTGGGGCTCCGCATCGTCACCACCAACTGCCAACCCGTGCCCCGAAGTTCCCCTTGGAAACCAGCTTGTCAAATGGGCGCACTGCGGTGAGTCTGCATGGAGCCATTTAGAACTCCTGCTCCTTCTCATTCATATTCTTCACAAGCCATGGTGGCTTAATGTTTCTGTCAGTTCCTAATGCCTCTTAGAAATATGAGCGTATTTAACAAGTGATTGCCTGATTGCAAAGCAAACAGTATAAGGTAATCTTTTCCAAAGAAAGAACACTTTGTTAAAATAGGACACTTCCAGCTGTCTTGCTCTAATCCATCCCCGGTCACTGTGTCACTGTGCCAGCAGCAAGTGGACAAACTCCATGTCACACATCGACTATACCCACAGCTCTCCCTCTTTCTGACACAGTGGCCATGTTCGGGGTGGAAAATAGTAGTTATTTCCCCCACACATGAAGAAGAACCATCAATAGCAGTATTCTAGTGAGAGGTGTTGGTGAGGTGGAAAAGGATTTGGCCACTCTTCTGTCCCCTTCTCTCCGTGGGATAAACGATGTGGTCCTGGGAGACGGTCTGGGCTCCACAGGGAACTCCAGGAAAGGACGGCTGCTCCTTCTGTGGCTCAGCACCCACATCCGGGGCTGCCTGGAGTAGAAGGGGCTCAGCTCTCCACACTAAAATCCTGGCCCCAACACTCACCACATCACCCCTTGAACAGGCAGGTTCCTGAACTCGGTGGCTCAGTATCCCCATCTTTCAAAGGCGCATGAGGATGGTAACATCAACTTCATAAAACTGCCATGAGACTTACATGGGCTTTTTTTTTTTTAAAGAGGATTAGCCCTGAGCCAACATCTGTTGCCAATCCTCCTCTTTTTGCTGAGGAAGATTGGCCCTGAGCGAACTTGTGTGTCCATCTTCCTCTATTTTATATGTGGGACGCCTGCCACAACACGGCTTGCTAAGCAGTGGTAGGTCCATACCCAAGGCCGCTGAAGCAGAGCTCAAACTTAACTGCTGCACCACCAAGCTGGCCCCTTACATGGGCTTCTTTTCCCCCATGAAAGTCTTAACACAATGCCTGGCATATTGTAAGTGATCAAGAGATACTAACCTTTATTATCATTACTGATAACACATTAGCTTTCCACTACTACAACTTTCCACAGATCTTGTCTTTTTTTCCAGAATTGGCCATGGGTATTATATTTTGACCAAAGATATACATTTATGAGAGAGTTTCCAAGGGGTGGAGATGCACTGTGGAGATGCTTTACAGAGCAACATTTTTCTGCATGTCTTTCTTAGATGCCCATGCAGCCTTGTCTGCTTTAAATGCAGCCACTGAGTTGGGAGTTCATGTCTACTCTAGAAATCGTGAGCACTAGCCTGGGAGTGTAAGGACCCCAGTGTTCTGACTCTGTGGCCTTTAGGCACAGAAAGTCATTCAACCCATTAACCCGCCGTTTCCTTATCAGCATAATAATGTTTGAGGCACCAGGTAATCTCAGAGATCCTCTCCAGACTAAAACTCAGTTGAACAATTTTGTCACCCGTGCTTTGCAGAATTTGTCTGCCATGCTTCCTCCTCTATTCCCAATCTCTGGCCCATAGGAGGCACTAAATAAGCATTTGTGGGATAAATAAATAAAATCCACTTTTTTCCAAAAATAATAGTTCTTACTTGATTGGTTAAATAAACACTTCAACAAAAAATTAATGTTCTGCCTACATGCCTGTGCTGCCTATGTATTAACTACATAAAGCAATAATAATAATGGCTTCTTAGGATTACAGTAAATAAATATAAAATATACTTCAGCAATGATATGTAGGTCCTGAGGGTAGTGAAAGTTTGCGAGAAACCTGGAGCTAATTCATCTCCCTGAGCCACCTCCTGAAGCTTATGTCCACGGTGTGGGAACACAAATTCTGCCACCACTCTGTGGACCACCTGGAGATGAAGACCTTCCAGGGTGATGCTGTGACTTGCCCCCAGTGTCCTGAGATCTTTCCAAGATCAGAGCTGAGCCTGATTCCAGTTGTTATAGTGAGCCTTCCAATCCAGGAGCTGCAGCCCCAGCTGAAGGAGGGTCTGCCATGAACCCAAAGATGACGAAATTTCAAGGACGCTTGACCTTAGATCTGTTCACGGTCAGCAGCCACCTCGGCATTTCTGACAATCTGTGCAGTGAAAATCCCAATAGATGAAAAAGAATCAGCTTGACAGACCCAGGAGATTCGATAACACGTCTTGTGTGTCCTGGGCATTTCACGCTTACCTGGCTGCCACTCCTGGGTGGTGTTGGTGAGAGCTGAATCAGAAGTGAGATCTGAAAGTCTGCTTGGAATCCACCAACAGGAAAAAGAGGGCCCTCTTATCTTCAGACCCTAGAATTTGAACTGTAAGCCCTAGAGCTGGAAGACGTTATACCACCAGCTGTGCCCCTGGGGCACAAGTTGCTTGACCCTCAACTTACGCTGGGGAGGGACTTTCCTGGACATGGAAGAGGTTTCATCTTCTCAGAGCCGTTGATGGACCCCAAAATTTCATATTCACCGCTGTCTCCACCTCTGCATTCCATTTACCGACCTGAGCTCCCAGAAGAGGAGGGGAAATGTGCTATCTTAGGAACTGTGCCTAAGAGGCTTCAAATTTTAGACACGCTTGCCCACCCAAGACTCCTGGAGAAGACAATTAAGACCCCACAAAGAACTCACGCGAGAAAGAAGTACTGCAGAGCTATGGTTGAGAGCTGTCTTCTCTTGCGTCTTCATTTTGTTTTAAAATATTTAGAAAATACTTCTGGGAGGATAAGTAAAAGACTGATAATGTAATTGCTTCCAAGGATAGGTGATGGGGGCTAGGGGACACAGGTAGCAGGGAAATGTCACTGTGACCCTTTTTCCATCTTGAATTTTGTACCGTGTTTGAATAATTCCCATTTTTCTAAAAGAAAAAACAATTTCAAAGAAAAAAATGGTAAAACTAATTTAAAAATAAAGAACAAAAAGAATCAGGTGTTAATTCAAGAAAGAGATTCAATGTTAAGTACTGACTATTGTTAATCATTTTTCCTCTGTAATTTTTCTTCCTATAACCCTATTCTATGTTATAAAGCAAATTGAAAACTTACTAAGTAGGAAGAATGAGCCACCATGTTTCTCACGGACCTGGCCCAATGTCTTGAAAAGAATATGCATTTGGTTAATAAATAATTAATAAATCGTCTTCTTAAACATCAAGGTCTTTCTTCTGTATCCAAAACATTTATCCTAAATAAGAAATTTCTTTCCTAAATCAATGTTTGACATTGGGTAAGACATGCAAATAAGTCTGAGAAGCCCTGGATGCTTGATTTCTGGGCCTGAGGACCCCATCCAGGGCTTCAGATCACTCTGGGACCTCCTTTTCTGGAAGATCAACATCTTCAGTGCTTTCTGAGCAGACAGGAAAAGGAAAATGACAATGGGCACAAATGGATATCTGAAACAAATGCTTCTTATATTCTTACTCCGTTTGTTACTGACCAAGAGCTTGCTGCCCAATGCACATAGAAGCCAATACAAGGGCACTAGCTATTGAGAGAGGAAGGATTTATTGCAAGGTCGACCAGCAAGGAGACAGGAGGCAGGGCTCAAATCTGTCCCCCCGAGCTGAAGGAGGGGCAGACTTTTAAGGATTTGGGAGTAGGAGAGGTTACGCAAACTACTATCTTGGTGGAATCTGATTGGACAGTGGAAGTGTAAGGGTCTTTAAGTCCAGGGTGCAAGAAAATCAAAGGATCTCTCACTTCTTACTAAGTTACCCACGCAGCTTTCACAACACTTTGAGTTCCGTAGTTAGGGAAACTTGGGTTCCCAGGCAGCTCAAGGTCATCTGAAGTCAAGGTTTCCATCTTCAGCACATACTCCAGCTACATGACTTACAGTTTTTGCTCTTTGCCTCTGCAAGATAACTTTGATATTTTCTTATTGATACAATCCATAGGGCCGGTATGAATTGGTCTGTGATGGTTACACATTCTCTCACTTCTAACCCTCACTTCAATTCAATAATTCTACAAATACTTATCAAACATTATTGCCAACTTGTTTAACTTTTCTTACCACAGTGGATATGCAAAATGAGTAGTTTTCGTAAGTTTCAAAATGGTGGTTTTGGGCAATGACAGGTAAGTTGGCATTCATTTTAAATTTCACACCCTACACCCTAATTTCCTGTGAAATTAGCTCCTTCCTCTGACTGGTGAAGAACCAAATGCCTGACATACTTATTTAGGAGAAATCTAGCAACCAGTTCTCTTCACTGGCCTTTGTCATTTAGAGCAGAGCTCCAAGACTTGTGTGGGGTAAGGACAGCGATTCCACCAATGGAGAAGTTGCATAAAGATGGATTCCCTTACTCACTGGGGGTAGTAGCTTAATAAATGCTTGAGATTGTCTCTTACTCTAGACGTTAAACTTGCACTTCCCCTCTTCTATGTGTAGATTAGTTTACTCTAATAAATCCCAAAGACTAAAGAAATGTACCTCACTGAGTGTGGAGAATCAAAAAGCATTCCACTGCATTAAAATGCTATTCAGTCATTTTTATTTGATATACAAACACAAGATCAATATTAATGTATCATTAAAATGTGAGATTCTGTACCCAGTGACATTTATCTTCAGTACGCAGAGTTTGTGTCTGCAGAAAGCTGTTATGGTCACGCGTAGCCTCAACCTGACAGCTGAGCCTAACTTCTCCCCTAAACTTGAAATCTACAGACCTCCCGCCATCTCAAGTGTGTTCACTGGAAGAGCCTTTCATACTACAGAGGGGCAGAGTAGAAGAATACTTTGTATTCTTACAAGCAGCAGAATGGAATGGTGAGGACTGTGCCAGGCACATAGCTGTGTGCCAGGTTGATACCCGGAAGGTGGTCAGCTGATCTACCTTGCTTACAGTAACAACACAGTGTAACTGGAAGGTTAGTTGACACCCGTGCTTTTAGGAGACACAGAAATAATAAATGCATGTAAATAATATAATAAGCAAACATTAAAGTAAGAGAACTAAAAGCCAGCACGAAGACCTTCTTAATAATAGACCAATGGCGTTAGTTTACATTTTCAGGATCCTTTGCATTTCACTGTGGACTCACTCTGACTCTTATAACAACCCTGGGGGAACAGGACAGATTTTATTACCCACGATTATAAATGAGGAATCTTGAACCTCAGACATATTAAATGACTTATCCAAAATCATAATGTTAGTAAACCGTTGTGCAGGAACCATTAGCCCCAGTGTTGTTCTCTGGATAGGGGTCTGCAATAGCCCAGGAGGAGTCGTGTCTTCCCTTCTCTCTGCTTACTACAGCTTTGCTCAATTACGGTTCACCCATGGCACGTAGTGTTAGAAAAGGCAGATCTGGCCACTGGAAAGAGGAAACATGCCATCGGTGGAGGGTGGTAGGTAGCAGCCTAGCTGACCTGAGGACACACGGACTGGGAGAGGCCAGTGGGAAGATACTTAGAGTTGTCAGACAGAATTCAGAGGAGTCAGTAGGTAGGAAATGCAAACACAGACCACAGGCTGGGCCACGTGATGCAATGAGGGACTGGAGAGGCAGGTCATTAATAACCCAGGGTCACAGCTGTTAGGTGACCACAAAAGTTGCATTTTATTGAGATAAGGTGAGGATTTTGTGGTGGTGGTTGTTATTATACCAGCACATCCCTAATACAGAAAAGACAGAGAGGCATTTGGCTCATGAGATCCTAGATGGTTCTACTGACCTCATTGCACATCTCGGGAACAGGCTGACATGGCATGCCCAGCTCAAGGAAGCACACTCTTCCAGAAGCTCAGGTAGAGAAAAGTCCTTCTGAAGACGATCAGGATCAAGTCGCCTGGGCCCTCTTTGGGAGGGTAAATCAGCCTTCTGGCACAAAACCACGCCCCATTCCCTATAAGGGAGTTCTGCCAAGCCTTGGAGGCTCCAAACCTTCCACAAGGAAACAGGGCTAATGGGAGAAGTTGTCCAAACTGGGGGATGTGGATCCCCTTGGGGGTTGGAGGCTGGAGGCCGAGTCACATGTTTGGCTGTGGGTACATTCTGAGAGGCCGTGTATAGAGAGGATCACATCACCAAAGTCTGTGACCCTGGAAAGCTAAATGAAAGAGAAAGTGCCCATGGATGAGTTTGGCATTGAGGGAGTGGGGTCAGCTGCCCTCAAAGATCCATGAGGCCCACACTGGCGGGGGGGCACCATCCTTAACCCTTTCTACCAAAGGGCACGGTCCTATTTTCACCAACTGCTACTTACTCTCAGCTCTGGTTGCCACCCATTCAACCTCTGGCCACTCTCTCCTTTGACTGGGGCTGCCTGTAATGGACCCAGACCCTCCACTTGGCAGTCACTTAGCACGTATTTCAGCAAATAGTTTCTCGGTTTGTTGTTTTCTGTTTCCTTGAGAAGAAGGATGTTATTAATTCCTCTCCTTTGCCCTTGTCAGGCAGAATCATCCAAAAATAAAAGCTTTTAGCAGTTATTCCCATCTCTAATTTGCAGAATTGATCTTGAAACAGAGCCTCGTCAATACATAAACACGAACATGGCCTTCGTCTTCTACTTTCTTTGTTAATCTCACTAAGGATGAACTTGGCTCATTTTATTGACCAGCTATTGAGACACGGGTGACAAGCAACGTCGTGTGGACACGGCAATAGATCCTGATTATGCAGAAAATTGCTTAAAAGACACTATTACTAACTAGATATCTTTTTCTATTCCATTTTAGAATAAAGAAGAAAATGACAAAACAAGATAATATATCACATTTTGGTTAAATACGACTTTTACATCATGATCACCTGAGCTGTGATCTCCAGAGTATGGTACACACATGCAAAATGAAATGGTGAAGTAGGCAGAGGAAATATGTATATTTATTTTTTATATGAGAACAAGGAAAAAATTATACTTTACTAATATTTAATGCATATGGATTGAAACTGTGTGGCAGAGATTTTTTAATTTCATCAAATACCCATGGGCTTCTCTGTATTTCCCCGCCTGCCTTGCAGTTATGCTGGAGTTATGTGACTAGGCTCTGGCCAATGGGATTGGCCACGTAGGGTCGATCACAGGCTTCTTTTTTCTACTGCAGTGACCCTACCATTGAAGCAACAATGTGGAGACAGTCCGCCTGATCCACAGCAATATTTATGAGAGTGAGAAATAAACTTTTTTTGTGTTAAGCCACTGAGATCCAGGGGTTACTTGTTACTGCACCATAGCCCATCTCCCACGATTAATGCACCCTACCCTCTAAGTGAACGTCAGAGTCTCCTGTGTCACACGCAGTAGTGAGATGTCCTGAGGGAACAACCCTGTCGTAGAGTCCTTCATTCACAGTTTGATTCCATGTGTTACAGCAGACTGCGTTTATACATACCCGGCTAGGTGAATTTAGGGACTAAATTATCTCATTTAAGCTAAACTAACTCTAACAAAATGAGTGACTGTCTTAAAAATCAATCCTCAAAAAAAAAAAATACTAAAAATGCAATCACGAGAGGACCGCAACACGATGACAGCCATGTCTACCCCTAGTGTGACCTCTTTGTCACCACATTACAGGATAAAAACACTGACAACCTAATCCAAATTGACATGAAAACAACTGATAAAATTCCATGTCATCAAGAAGGCTATCGGAATGTATTCTTTCATTTAATAAATATTTATTGAGCGCCCTCTATATGCCAGGCAGCATCTATGTCCTGAGGATAAAACAGTGAACAGAACAGTTCTGCTCTGATGTAGAGACATCAAGCATGTATAGAAAATGTCAGATGTGAGATGCTATAGGGGAAAAAAGTAGGATGTGGACAGGAGTGTCTGGGGAATTACATATATACATATACATATGTGTGTATGTATATATAGTGCTCT
This sequence comes from Equus quagga, assembly GCF_021613505.1. NCBI lineage: Eukaryota > Metazoa > Chordata > Mammalia > Perissodactyla > Equidae > Equus > Equus quagga. The sequence goes on from NW_025802777.1 coordinate 5,558,716, forward strand.
CTGATAAAGAGACATTTGAGCAAAACCTAGAGGAAGTGAGGAAATTATCTTACGAATACTGAAGGGACAATGTTCCAACAAGAAGAAGTACATTGGCAAAGGCCTGGGGTGGAAGCTTGCTTGCTCAATCTGGGAGGCCAGCGTTCTGGGGGAGGAGTGAGTGAGAAGGAAAGTAGGGAGTGATGCAGTGGGGCTGATAAGGGCGAAGGTCATGTAGGGATCTATGAGGACTTGGGCTTGTACCGTGAGTGAGCTGGGAGGCTCTGGACTGTCTGCACAGGGACGTGACAGGGTGTTTAAAGGGTCCTCTGGCTGAGAATCGACAAACAGGGAGTGAGATTGAAGAAGGAAGACCAAAAGGGAGGCCCCCGCAACTGCAGCATGGATATATGTCCACGTTCCTTCAATAAGGACATTCATTCTGGCTGTATAACTGAGGCTCGAGCTGGTAGTTATTGATGATGTCACAATTAGCAAGATGCATTAAAACTAAAAAACTAAGACACTTTAAAACTGGAACTTAAAGACAACCACCTAATCTTTTCCTTGTTACATTTAAACTTACTGGATACTCAATACTTCAAAAATTCCGCTAAGCTTAAAGATAATTGTCTAGAGCTTCCTTTGAAACCTCTTACTTAGTAGCAAAACCCTCATTAGGAAAATATCCATTTATCCCCTTGAGGAAAAATGGCTAAACTGATACATAGGAAGCAATATGTCCCAACAAATTAAAAGACTTTCCTTTGTCAACAAATCTGGAAGAGACTTAGGAAACATCACTAAAGTTTTAGAGATAAAAGTATTAAATTATGTAGTGGAGAATATTAGCTATATAGTTGGATGAAAGCACAAATGTTTCCAATACTTAAGCTTATGTATTTGCTAGGTTTTGTTCCAGTAAGAAGATATTTCCAATATGCGTTTGCTGGATTCTATTCCAGTAAAGAGATGTATGATAAACAACATTTTTTATGAGCCACCAACTGAAAGATTTATTCAAGAAAACATCTTCATAAGAGTAATTTTTAAAATAAAGATGTTTGATGGAAAAACAATGTAGTGGAACCCCTGATGGAGAGGCTGCTTTGACCGGAATTTTAGAAACAAATTTCTAGGTGAAGATTACAGAGATAGCCCCACATGTGAAATTCATGCACTGCACTCTTTGAAAGCAAGCTATTGCGGTAAAGACAGGTTGCATTTATAAAGGTAAAATCTGCACAATTGTTGTTGACTGCTGCATAACAAATTAGCACAAACTTATTGACTTAAAACAGCACACAGGTATTGTCTCAGAGTTTCTGGGGTCAAGAGTCCAGCCGTGGCTTAGCTGGGCCGAATGCATCCATGTCTCTCTGAGGGCGGCAATCAAGGTGAAGGCCAGGGCCACGGTCTCATCTGAGGCCCAACCAGGGAAAATCTGTTGTTGGCATGGTTAAGTTCTTCACCGGCTGTAAGACTGAGGGCCTCAGTAACTGGCTAGTTGTCAGCTGGAGGCTGCCCTCCGTTCCCGGTAACATGGGCTTCTCCACATACCAGTTGAAGTCATCAAAGCCAGCAAGGGAGAGAGTCAGAGAGACAGTCACTAGCTGGACGGAAATTTCCATCTTATATAACATAATCATGGGGGTGACATCCCATCACATTTGCCACATTCTGTTGGCCAGAAGCAAGTCACAGGTCCTGCCCACACTCAAGGGGAGGAGTCACACAGTGGAGTGTGGACTGGGAGGCCAAGATCATAGGGGCCATCTTAGAGCCTGCTGTCACAACCTGTAAAATGTAAGAGGATCTCTGTAACACTTTGTAAGGAGTCAGGAATGACAAGGAAAATCATTCATTAGCATTGAGTTTCAATGGCTATTTTATGACAAAATACTTAAGAGAGTTGTCAAAATTAAAAAACAGTCTAGTATGTTTTCTTTATGAAATGACAAATGTTCCAGAAAAATAACTGACAGAGATATACTACCTAGCAGATGCTTTGAAAAAGGAAAGTTAATGTTCCCTTTGAAAATAAAGATGATGTTTTAATGACTACAAAGAAAGGCAGGGAGGATAAACTGGAAAACAAGAAAGCTGATTATCTACAAGGCGTAGAGGACACAGAATGGAGGTAATTAGGAGGAAGGAACACTTCTCTGAGTTTAATTTTATGTAACACTTTTGACTTTTAGAAACATGTTAATGTTTGATACATTTTTTTAAAGATAAATTTAAATCCATGAGGATAAGAAGGAGAAAATAAAATTTAAAAGTGAAAGTAAATGGGAAAAAAGAAAAAAAAAGTCCTCCATTCTCATTCCCACCAACACAACAAAAGCAACAAATTATCGTCTACCACTTTCAAAGCACAAATTATGGGATCTCGTCAAGATGGCGGCATAGGCAGACTCTGAACTCACCTCCTCCCATGAACACAACCAGGTTACAACTATTCTTGGAAAAACTACCTTGGAGAGAAAACTGAAAGCTGGATTAAAAAGAACCCCCACAACAAGGGACAGTGCTGACTGAGGCAGAAGAGGCAGAAATTCCTGCTGCAGAGAAAAAAGCCAACTTCGGGAGCAGCGGGGCTTCTCAGCTGGCCAGGCGGGAGCCACCCTAAGGTACACAGCCCTCCCTGGAGGAGTGAGGCCCAGAGCGGGGGCCGATACTGCTATAAGCATCCTTCAAACTCAGCACAACTGAGACGAGTGTCCTACTATCTGGCTTTGCCAGCTGTTAACTGCCAGGATACCCCCAGAAAAGCTATGGGATGAAAGCCGAAAAAATCCAGCTCTTAAAGGGCCTACACACAAATTCACCGGAACAACCGAAATCACCAGACAGAAGGCTGACAGTCCTTTGGTGAAAAGAGATTCATCTGGTAGGCTCTGGGGGGCATCTCAGTGAGAGGTGAGACCTCTCCAGAGATCGAGACATTGGCAGCAGCCGTTGTTGTGATCCAGTACAGGTGTGCTGACACAGACATTGGCAGACATCATTGAAGTTCTTCCTCGGGCCTGTTTGCCCAGGGATCTGCTGTACTCACGAGAACACAGGTTCAATCCAGTTCAGCCAGGGCAGGCAGCCCACAGCTAGGTACCAGCCCCACCCAACAGCAAGTCCTCAGGCTACTTGTCAGCCTGCATAGACTGGATGCCTTGATCCTCTACAGGCTGGTGAGCGTGTCCACCTCTGTGGGGCAGGGCCTGTGTGAGGACCAGGTGAACTATGGGGGGCACTGGTGGAGAGGTGGGGGCCTCTGCAGTGGGGCAACAGAGTATGCTCCAGGGGATCGGGAAGCGTGCACAGATCAGGACTGTGTTGACAGTGTATGTGGACCTGTGGGGGGTGGGGCTTATCAGTGGCAGAAGACCTATGCTTCACAAACAGCCACAAAGAGGATGGTTCCCACCTTCCAAAGCCTGAAACAATTGGGTGTTCCCATGCCTGGGGCCAGCCCCACTCAGCTGCACTCCTAAGAGACCTGACAACAGCCTTGCAGGCCTAAGACCTACAGCAACTGTAAGCCCCTGAGATTAGGGACCAGCTACACTGGGTACCTACCCACTTAACAGGAAAACTGCAATAGGAATGTGTTATTAGACCTTGCAGCCAACAGTGCTGGGGCTCCCCAAACCTGATTTATAAACAGCTGGCCAGAGAGGGAAAGCCTAGACTCCCTGGGTACCTGCAGTGGGAGCAACCCAGCAACCCGGCCACAGCAGAAGGACACAAGTAGCCCTCACAGGGATCACTCCTGGATCATTTGGACTGGTGACAAGAGGGAAGCACACTGCTGGGCCTCAAAAGGCATCTCTGACATAAGGCCACTTCTCCAAGATCAGGAGACATAGCTGACTCACCTAATAAGTAGATATAAGCACAGAGAAAGAGGCATAATGAGGAGGCAAAGGAATACATTCCAAGCAAGGAAACAGGACAAAACCCCAGAAAAAGGACTAAATGAAACAGAAACAAGCAATCTACCTGACAAAGAGTTCAAACTAAAAGTCATAAGGATGCTCACTGATCTTGGGAGAAGACTGGATGAACACAGTGAGAACATCAACAAAGAATTAGAAAATATAAAAAAGAACCAATCAGAAATGAAGAATACAATACTGGAAATGAGAAATTCGCTAGAGGGACTCAATATCAGAGTGGATGATACAGAAGAACGGATCAGCAAGCTGGACGAAAAACTAGAGGAAATCACCCAAGCTGAACAGATAAAATAAAAAAGAATTAAAAATAACGAGGACAGTCTAAGGGAACTCTGGGACAACGTCAAGCACACTAACATTTGTATTATATGTGTCCCAGAAGGATGAGAAGAGAGAGACAAAAGGGCAGAGAATCTATTTGAAGAAATAATAGCTGAAAACTTTCCTAACCTAAGGAAGGAAACAGACATCCAAGTATGAGAAGCACAGAGAGCTCCAAAGAAGATAAGCCCAAAGAGGCCCACACCAAGACACATGACAATTAAAATGTCCAAAATTAAGTATAAAGAGAGAATCCTAAAAGAGGCAAGAGAAAGGCAACAAGTGACATACAAAGGAAATCCCATAAGGCTATCAGTGGACTTCTCAGCTGAAACCCTACAGGCTAGAAAAGAGTGGCATGACATTTAAAGTGCTAAAAGGAAAAACCCTACAGCCAAGAATACTCTACCCAGCAAGGTTATCTTTCAGAATGAAAGGAGAGAGAAAGAGTTTCCTCGACAAGCAAAAATTAAAGGAGTTCATCACCAAGAAACCAGTTCCACAAGAAATGCTGAAGGGACTTACTGAACTGGGAAAGAGAAGACCACAAACACAGATAAGAAAATTATCACACACAAAAAACCAGGCAATAAAATCACTGGTAAAGGCAAAAACGTAGTAAAGGTAGCAGATCAACCACCTATGAAGATAATATGAAGCTTAAAAGACAAAAGTACTAAAATTACCTATTTCAATAATAAGGCGGTAATGGATAGACACACCCAACAAGAGATTAGATATGATTTCAAAATCATAAAATGTGGGAGGAGGGGAGTAAAAGAGTAGAGCTTTTAAAAAGAGGTCAAGCTAAAGTGACTATCAACTCAATATAGATCACTATATACATAGAGTATTATATAGGAACCTCATGGTAATCACAAACTAGAAACCTATAATAAATAAACAAATAAGTAAGCATGTTACTAAAGAAAGCCATCAAACCACAGGGAAGAGAGTAAGAGAGGAGGAAAGGAACAGAGAACTACTAAAACAACCAGAAAAAAAGTAACAAAATGGCAATAAATACATATTTACAAACAAATTTTAAAGAACTAAGATTGACTCTATGCAGCCAATAAAGCCCCTTGGATATTACCAAAACATTGACTGAAACATCATATTGAGAATATGCAGAGAATTGCTATTCTTACCACATTTACGTAAATAATCAAGTCAAATTCACTAAGACTAGGCTTATTTTACAAACAAATTAGTTTCACTGTAAATATATTTGATAAAAGTGGGATGACTAAAAGTTATGTTTCAGTAGAAAACTATAGTGTACCAGTTATCAGATTCTAGTCTTGTTAGTTGTATTTGAGGTGTTAACCAACCTGTAACCTTCAGAAAACCACCACAACAGATTATGTATGGGCGACCTTTATGCCTGTTGCTGTATGGATCACTTAAGAAAGTTCAACAGAACAGCTCATGACATCATCAAAGACCATCAAACTGCAAACCAGAAAAATCCATCTGACTGAACTGCCATCCTCATTCCACCATCTGAAGATGCTTTGAACTCAAATCCAGAAATCTTCTCAAATGGCTGCTCTCCAAACTTAGAAAATAAATCTATAATTTGCTCCAAAAAAAGAACAAATTATGAAAAGAACTTTTGTTGTTTGGGATCTGCATTTGTTTATGTTTTGAAGAGAGACAGGAAGAGAAAATTTCTTTCCAAATCTACTTGGTGGTAGAGATAAAAAACAAACAAAAGAACTTTCTCAATGGAGAAAAACAGAAAGCTATCCCTCTAAGAACAGGAACCAGACAAGGATGCCCACTTTCACCACTCTTATTTAACACAGTGTTGGAAGTCTCAGCCAGACAACAATCAGGCAAGAAAAAGAAATAAAAGGGATTCAACTGGAAAGAAAGAAGTGAAACTGTCACTACTTGCAGATGACATGATTTTATATAGAGAGAACCCTACAGAATCCACTACAAAACCTTTTGGAAATAATAAATGAACACAGTGAAGTTGCAGGATACAAAATCAACATACAAAAAGCACTTCCGTTTCTGTACACTAACAATGAAATAACAGAAAAAGAAATTAAGAATACAATCCCATCTACAATTATGACAAAAAGAATAAAATACCCAGGAATAAACTTAACCAAAGAGGTGAAAGATCTGTACACTGAAAACTATAAAACATTGTTGAAAGAAATTGAAGACACACAAAAAATGGAGAGATATTTTGTGCTCTTGGATTAGAAGAACTGACATGGTTAAAATGTCCATACTTCCTAAAGCCATCTACAGATTCAATGCAATCCCTATCAAAGTTCCAACGTTTTTCACAGAAATAAAATATTTTAAATGAAGAAGTTCGGTGAGTTTTAAATTGATTTATTAAATTTAAATACATATTTTATTTAATTTAACTATATATATTTGTTTAATTTAGCTTTTAGATATGACTGGGGGGGGGTGCTCCCTCTCTCTTTCTCTCTCTCAGGAGTGGAATAGAGAGACCGAGAGAGAGAGAGAGAGAGAGAGAGAGAGAGAGAGGGTGGGGGGAGAAAAGAAGGAGAGAGGGGAAAGGGTGAGACTGAGAAATGAGAGAAAGGAGGAAGGAAGGAGAGAGAGGGAGAAACACACACACACACAAACACATACACTAGGCCCCCAGTAAAGACAGTTAAAGGCTAAATCTGACCTAAATCTGTAGCTCCACAGTTCGCTCTTTTAGTTGGAGCATCAGGGGCAGAGGCGGATTGGGTGAGACCAACCTGAAGCCCCCCGACCCAGAGGTGACCAACCTGTGGAGGAGGCTCACGCTGGAGACCAAATAAGTTGCGCCCCTGTAGCCCCCGGGAAACACAAGAGTCTTGAAACAGGAAGTAAATTTGCTCTCGGGGTTTAAATGAACTTAGTTTCAACTCCACTCAAGTTTTAAAGTATTTACCATGCTAAATTAGTTCTACTTCACGCTATGTTATGCGTTGTCCTCTTAATAATGGAAAAGTGAATTGGCTAAGGACCTATTTGTAACTGGATTAATTAGGAGGGCAGAACCAGCAGCATGAATCTCCAAATGCATTTTCTCATACTTGGAGAACAATCAGAACCGCTTAATTAATCATCGGGCGAAGCTCCATTATCAGCCCCTGGATGAGTGGGCCGTCCTGCCTTCCAATCCACCCCCCAGACGCCTCTGCTTCATAGTAACCCATAACGCAAAGTTAGCACCGCTCATTAACTTGTCTACTGCTTCTTAAAAATGTTTATGCTTTTAGCATTTGTACGCCCTTGAATTAATGAGTTTTATACCTTTTGTGTGAAATAGTACTATAAGGGGAAACAAAAAACCAAAAAGCTTGTCCTTCCCAGAGCACTTGGTTCAGTTACCACATTGTAGCTGTTCTCAAGCCATTTTGTGGAAATGCCCATCTGCACACACCTGTATTCCAGATAACACCAAATGCCTTTGGATAGCCTGTCTACTTCTCATTCCTGGAGATGCACTAAGTAAATTAACATATCAAATGCTCTTTGAAGTCTTATGGTTAGGAAACCTACTCAATTTGTTGAACCTAGCAGTTCCTAAATATATTTGGCAGTGGGACATCTTTTCTTAATAGAACAGTATCTTAGCTTGGGTTCCCCTGATATTCTAGGACAAGAACTTTATCGGGAAATGATCTGAGGAAACACCAATATGAGAGTGGGAAGTGAGACGGGGAAGGGCAGGCAGCCAGTAAAGAGTGCGTCATCAAGCAAGTCACCACCACGGTTCTTGTTGGGGAGCTGAGAGCCTGTGTAGAGCATGAGTCTCCTCAATCATGTCTGGCCTGCAGCCCACATAGGCAGGGAGCTTAGGGCAAGAAAAAGCCCTCTGGCAAAGAGATGCAGATGTTGGCAGTCGGAAGACAGACTACTACAATGGTAAGACCAAGGGGCTATTGGTGGGCCACCAACATTTGCTACACTTTTATTCCTTGCAGAACATGCAGGTTGCACAGATACAAACACATTTTTGACCTTGCAGAACACATAGGTTGTGTTTTGGGTTGTGAGAAACACTGGCATCTATGTCGGGTTTTGTACGGGTAAATAGTGGTGATGATTTGGATAGACATGGCCCTGGGAGAGGAGATGGGAACACCTGAAGGAGTAAAATTCTGCAGAAGGAAAGGACTGAGCATGGACCGGGCAGCAGATTGAAAAGGAGAGCTCAGGTCAAGGGCTCACAAGTGTTTTGTTTTGGGTTTTTGTCAAGCTTAGGAAGAAGACAAGAAGGTTGAAAGAATCTTCTGGAACTAGGGAAAAAAATTATATCTCCACCTTTTTCCTTGAAACTGATGAGTAAAAACGCATGGTGTTCTTCTAGTACAGAGACATTGGAAATAAGGAAACCTACACCAAAAGGCAGAAATAATACCTGGATTTTGAATGATTCAGAGAGCTGAATATAACATAGAGAATGTCCGTTCCAGGTGCCCAGAAGTGGAGTGACCTCTGGAGGACACCAAAAAGGTCTCTTACCAGCCTGTGCTGGCAGAGCTGGGGCGCTCACAGGAGCTTCTCACTGTTTGGGTCTCAGAAGAATGGAAGAAACAGTGTTCGCTCAGCTGATGTGGGAGTTTTAATGCAAGAAGACTGCTGAGAAGCTTCACGTGGCAAAAAGATGAAGAAATGGCTCCTGGAAAGTGATGCTCATCGTAGCAAACACTTCCTTCAGTTTGAGTCTGCCATGACACTGATGCTAAGACAGGATTAGATGTGCCAGATGTATTGAGGGAAAGAACAGAAGAAGATGGAGATGGGGAGAACAGAACATGCCTTCAAACCATGTTTCAGATTTGACACCCGGGGAAGGAGAGCAGGAATGAAGAAGAACTGGATAAGGAAGCGTCTTGGACTGCAACACAGTTCCCGTAGGTTTTGGCCAGGCCAATGGGGAGTCTTCAAGTCAAAGTCACCTGTTAGAAGAATCCCACATCTTGCCCAATGGGGGTGCATTAACATCTTGCCACACTCTGTCGTTGGCTAGGAGCTGCCTGCAGAATGCACGGCCTCAGTGTGAACACCACAGTCAACCTCACTCCCAGCAGCAGGAGATCCGAGCAGTGCATTTTCATCGTCTCCACACAGTTATATAATGCCTACTATGTGCTAGGCTGTTAATCCTCACTTTGTCCTCACATCAACCTCATGATGTGAGCAGTAGTATTAAGCTCATTTTACAAATGATTCCATAACAGAGAACACTAAGGGATTCCTTCCCAGTAGTTAAAATATAGCATGTATTTCAATTCCACTCTAATATCATTCCTTAAACCAAAGTCACATTTCGATTATTGTTGTTTTATTTTGTTTTACTTATCTGTTTCCAGTGCTCTTTTTTAAATGTTTATTTTCTAAATCACCATCGCCCAATAGAACTTTTTGAGATAAGGGAAAAATTCCATATCCGTATTGTTCAATATAGTAGACACTGGTCACGTGTGGCTACCAAGTGGTTGAAATGTGGCTAGTGAGACTATAGAACTGAATTTTTCACTTTATTTAATTCTAATTAATTTGAATTTAATTTTAAAAGGCCACATCTGGCTACTGGTTACTACACTGGACAGTGCAGCTTTTAGACAGATCTAGAAAACATGGAGAGCCGATAGTTCTCTCCCCAAAACCTCAGAGAATGTCTTTCATCACAGTGATCTGGGTTTAGGCCTCTGCTTTGCAAGTGCAGAATCGGATCTGCCAGCATCTCAAGTGCAAATCCATCTCCTGGGCATGAACTCCCTTTAGTCAGGCTCAAAAGACTGAAGTGTAAAACCAAAAGGTTGTTTTAATTTATGATAGTAACTACCATGCAGTAATCCAAGCTTCTTGAGTCAACATGATCAGCACAGTCTCTCCCTACAGCCAAACTGACCAAGAGTTAAATAATTAAAAAAAGAACTTAACGCAAATTTGCATTACAAAACTACATTGCACAACCCAACTTTAGAAAGTGAGCAAAGGGTTTGGATAGACATTTCTCCAAAGAAGACAGACAAATGGCCAATAAGCACATGAAAAGGTGCTCAACTACTAATCATTAGTGAAATGCAATCAAAACTATAATGGGGTACCACTTCAAGAGAGTTAGGACGGCTGTTACCAAAAAAAAAAAAAAAAAGGAAAATAACAAATGTTGGTGAGAATGAGTAGAAATTGGTACCCTGGTGCATTACTGATGGGAATATAAAATGGTGCAGCCAGTTTTGGCAGTTTTTCAAAAAGTTAAACGTAGAATTACCATATGATCCAGCAATTCCACTTCCAAGTATGTACCCAAACAAATTGAAAGCAGAGACACAAACAGATACACCAATGTACACCAATGTTCACAACTGCATTATCCACAGTAGCCAAAAGGTAGAAACAACCCAAATGCTCATCAAAAGATTAATGGATAAACAAAATGTAGTATATACATGTAATGGAATATTATTCAGCCTTGAAAAGGAAGGGGAATTCTGATAAATGCCGCAACATGGATGAACCTTGAAAACATTATACTAAATGAAAGAAGCCAGAGATAAAGGGACAAATATTGCATTTTTTTTTTACTTATGTGAGGGACCATAGAATAGGTAAATTCACAGAAACAGAAAGTAGAATAATAGTTACCAGTGGGTAAGAGGAGAGGGATGGGGAGTTATTGTTTAATGGGTAAAGAGTTTCTGTTTGAGAGGATGAAAAAGTTCTGGAGATGGATAGTGGTGATTACAGCACAACAATATGAATGTACGTAATGCCACTGAATTGTACACTTAAAAGTGGTTACAATCGTAAATATTGTTATGAGTATATTACCACAATAAAAAAATTTTTTAAAAAAGAAGAAATCATATTACAAAAATACTGAAACTCAAAATGTATGCGGCCACACCATTTCTTTCTATAGTTTGAAGATGTCCATAAAAAGCCACTTCATAATCAGAAGTTTGCTGGGTCACCATGGCATTGGACCAGAGAGGAGGATGGGAGGATGAGAGAAATGTTTAGTAGAAATGGTCTTACCAATGGGTCCATTGACTCTTTACCCCTTTAAGCATCTCCTCAGAAGCTAGGGCTAGGGCAGTGGAACCAGACAATTGGAAACCCGATTGGCACCTCCTCAGGCCGCAGAGCTTAGATGCACAGCGCCCATACTCCTCTCCTCACTTTTCTTTTCATTACTTGCAGGAATGACTGGCCCCTCTTCTTCTGATAGACACATTATTTCTTTAAACATGCTCATCCTTTCAACAAAACTAATGTTACCAATCCCTATGCCTGAAAGCCATTCTCTGTCTTTAAAGTGACTCGCCTTGGTCTGCTTTGATCTGTTTATTTCTTACTTTGTCAGTTATCAATTCTTGCTCAGGGGAGGAGAAGATGAATCTCTTCACACCCTTTAACCCAAGAATCTGTTGACCTCATGACCTCATTCTAAGGAATTAGAGCCATCTGCATCTTTGCCTGTGCAGAAGAAGGATGAAGTCAACGAAAATGCTTTCAAGAGCTTTACATGCCATGTAATTGATAAATTGCTGTGCATAAGATTATGACAGAATTATTCCATTAATAAATTAAGATAAAACAACAGGAACAGGCTTAATTTGCTTAGTTCCACTCAATATATCTTTCAAATCACCCTCACCTTGTCCCCTAAGCAATTTATGATGCTAATGGCTTAAGCGTTATTTCTGCCACTGGGCAGAGAACATGGCACAGAGCCTGGCGAAGGGAGAGCTTGCATAGGCGGATGTTCTTGTTTATGAAGAAATAGACCTTCTACTCAGGAGTTTGCGTAGAAGGGCGAAAATTAAATCTAGAGTCATTTCAGGGCTGCGATTTCTTTAAGCCAGCAGAAAAAAAATGTGATATAATTTATAGCAGAAGGACTTAGGCCATCATAGCTGAAATATTTTCATGTATATTGTCATCTTTCTTTAAAACGACACTTTCCCATACTTGCGCAGCCAGTAGTGCCAAAGCATTATCTGTGGTTTGAACTTTTAGATGTATCTTTAGTTTTTTTTTGTATATTTTGTATTTTGTATGCTATGCAAATGAGGTGGAAAGTTAGCAAGCTTACTTCCTCAACTAATGCTTTATATTAGTTGAAAGACTGGTGGTATTTGCATAATTTTTAAAGTATAACAGAAGGGTGTTTTTGTTTCAAATTAAAGTCCTTGGTGATGATTGCAATTAATTGGTTGTATGCAGACATCACAGGAGGCAGAGGTGTGGATGTTTTTCCATTTCACACTCTTTCAGCTTTTGTAGCCTCAGTTTATTAACGGTTTCAGGGATGAGGAAGCTGTTGACACGACCCTGCAAATTACTGTTGACGCTGTTGACCCAAAGCTCTTAGAGAACTTAAATTCCATGTGAATACAAATGAGGAATGACTGTGGGGCCTCTGCTAAGAGTTTTGATGACATTTGACAGTATTATGATTGCGATTATGACCTGGGACCAAGAACACCTGGATCCTACCCCGCCAGTCACCCCTACTCCAATGGGCTTCCCAAAGAAGCTATCCACCCAAGAACAAGAGCAGATGAAGGTCAGAGAATCATGTTATTAACAGCTGCTCGAGCTCTTCCTGACGACCGAGCATGATGATGGTGTTAGAGATTTGGGAGATCGCATATCTGCACGTCCACGCATCTGATCAGAAATGGCTTGGCCCTGGATGCAAAATTATCACCAGAGCCCCTGCTTGTCTTTCTTCTAGGTCAGCATCACTCTCAGGAGGGCTCTCTACTCTGGAGCCCAGTGTATTCAGGCGTACATCCCACCTGCATAGCAACCCTAGAAGAGAGTGTTCTTTCTCCATAGGCGCTGTGAACATCCTGGGATTAACTCTGATCTGATCTGACTTGGATTACATGCCCATTCCCAAACCTGTCACTGGACAGGAGTGTGTGGAATATGCTGACTGGCCAGGCCTCACTCATGTGTCCATACCGGGAAATGGGTCAAGCCACACTAGAGTCCTTGGGACCAGGAGCAGAGAAAGGACAGTTCCCCAGAAGAAAAATGGTGCCGTGCCAACAAAGAGTGGGAAAAGCAGAATAGGAAAAATAGCAGGTATCCGCTATACCCCAAAATCCAAATCTTGGAAATAGCATACTTGGGCATGCAAGACAGAAAGAGAAAAAAACAAGAGGCATAGTAAGTACCCAATAAATAGTTGTTGAAGGCATGAGGCTCTCTCTCGGCTCTGGTGCTCAGCCTGCACCTCTGCACTCGTTAGGTTATATACAGCTCCCTGGGCCCATGACTGCCCCCTTCCTTTAACCTTGAGAATCCTGTAGGCAGGGATGTGTTTTTATCATCTCTAAACACCTCACATGGAAACTGATCTTAGTAGATACTCAAGAAGAGCTGCAGAATAAATTTTCAAAAAGATGTAGGGTCTACATGAAATATCCTTCAAGACGTTTGCCTTAAAACTTAGAAAGTGATCCAGGGAAAAGTCAGCAAACCTTGGTTCTCTCTCAAAGTAGAAACTAAAAAATATCCTAGCAGTGTTACACTGTGCATCATGATAGACTTGTTTTCCTAAAGCAACTATACAATCTGAATAAGTTCTTGAAAAACATGTTATCTCGTGGAGGAGACAGCATGGTTCGCTGGAAAGAATGCAGACTTGAGCATCAGATGGCCTCAACGCATGACTTCACCACTTACCAGACCTTGGGGAAATTACTTAACTTCTGTCATCTTTTGTTTTCTCATCTGTACGGATTACCAGGCTGTATGTAAAGTGCCTGGAGTATGATAGCCACTCAATAAATACCCTACCAGGACTTAGGAGGGACCCTACCATGACCTACCCTCTCAGGCTGCCAAAGGACCCAAGATGGCACTGGGAAAACCCTGGGCACTCAGTGGTGAGCTGTCACTGCTGAAGGAATCAGCCGATGGAAGTAGGAGCCTGACCATCAGGCCAGGAAGACCTGGTTTCCTGGGTTCTCCTTCTCTGTCTGCTCCCTATTCCTTTTTTTTTTTTTTTTTTTTTTCCTGTTTCTTGTGGAATCAAACTAGATGGGTAGCCTAACTCTCAGGTTCCCACCTTGGAGGGCAAGTACACAGAAAGATATAATCCTTGGGTGAGGAATCTTTCAGTCTAAGGAGCACGCTAATTCATCAGTCTATAAATGCTATCAGTGTTCTTTGTCACCTTCCCCTCCCTGTTTATGCTACTGAAACACCCTCTGCCACCCTACCTGAGAAAATTCTGTGGTGCTTCCAGGACACGATTCTTCTCTGCACCAGTCTTCAATCTGTCTTTAGGAGTGGGGTAGTTGTACTCTTAAAGTAAACCAGGCAATTTAATGAGGAAAGAGGAGTTTGACAACCAGTTGATTCCATGGGGAAACAAAACAATAAAACCACTTGGTGGACATAATCGGTTGGACAGCTCATCTCACACAATGAAACTTGTTCCATTTATTTCTGACTCATTTGTCGGTGCTAATCTCCAAGTTTCTTACCCTCTATAATCATTTCCTGGGTGCATCATCCCCCGACACTATCTATTCTATTAATTCAGTCTCATCACCATGGCTATTATTTTCTCCTATTATCTTTTTATGATTTCACTCCCTTACTTTCTCATGCCTAATTTTTTTTCCAATTAGTTTTGTGCTCCTTCTACATGAGTCGTATTTCTGAGTATAATTAATAGGAAACTGGGCTTTGTTTATCAAGTACTCACTTCCTGACATTTCTGGAGATGTCCAGAACTTCTGTAGATAAGTATTCATTATCCTTTCATGGATGGAAGCACTATCCTAGGTGTTAGTGTGGGGAACACACTGAAAATAGAAACAGGAGATCAAAGGGTCCAATTGCAAAGAGAGACCAGATTACAGGAATGTGGTCATAGCACAGACGTGGGTGGCTTTGCAAGAAGATGGAAAACTTTCTGAAAGGCAGTGACTTTCAGTTGCTATTCTTTCCTGCGGTTACTGATCTTGGCTGGATGAAGGACTAGGTTGGAACAGGGAGGGCCTGTGGCTCTAATTCCAGTGATTTTCTACATAAGCAAATTAAAGCACAATTTGGCCTGTCCAGTTGGGCAGAGAGAGGTTGCTTTGCTCCCTCAGATGTTACCCAAGGGTGCTACAGAGCCCAAAAGGTGAACCCAGGGCACACTGCAGATATTCCCAGAGCTGCCAGGCTAGCAGTTTTTCACAAAGCTGACCAGGAAGATCTCCATGACTTTTCTGTAAGAGGGGAGGTCACTGCAAGCATTCAGCAAGTGTCACTCACTGTGGCTGCAGCCCCCTCTACCTGGTGAAGAGAGCAGGCAGGTCTGTTGGTGGTCTGACTGATGGCTGCCTGCAAAGTGTGATCCCAAATAGGATACACGCTGGGAATGCCAATGATCTTCAATAGAGCAGACCCTTTCAAAGTTGTAACTATGAAGCTCCAAGGCTTTTTCATCATCGTTATCTCCTTTCCTGCATTTACAGAGTGTGGGTAAAGTGGTAAGTCCAGTATAAAGTGCAGGGAAGACCTTACATTAAAATGGCCACCAAATTTGTATAAAGTATGAAAAATTTTCTATATTATCTATTAAAAGGAGCTGCTATAACTGTAGGCTACCCCTGACCTAGAGATAGCTGGTGTGATAAACGCCAATTAATCAACAGTAGGAAAAGCAGGATACAGAAGGGCTTTCTTCTATGGGACATACGTGGGCTGGACTATCGATCTCAACCACATGTATAGACTTTTCCTGAAAGAGTGGCTATAGCTCGTGAAGCGTGCTTTGGTGAAAATAGACTTGCTTTCCAAGAAGCAACAGCTTGGACCTCGGCCCAGAAATTGACCTGAAGCAAAAGTGTGGTTCCTGTGGATGGGAGGTCAATTGCTCCACAGGAGACAGGCATGGCTTCTGCCCAGCGAGATGTTAGTAGGTTAAAATTTACGTGTGCAGAGATGCAACATGTATTTGTCCATAGTTGAGTTCACCACGCTCATGAGCCCTCATTCTTCTGGTGGTGGGGAAAAAAATAGGTAATCTTGACTCTTCCAGGCAGCTCACTCACTTCTGGTTTAAAACTTCTGGGCAAATGCTCAGACAATTCAAAGTTTTGGTACTTAATCAACAGCTGCATATCATCAGATCCATTTGGATATGGGAATGCACTATTTTCCAAGACATCGACTACGCATCAAGCAAAGTCCTTGCACTCGGTCCAGCAGGGAAGGAAGCACTGAGCAACTGGTGCTGGGGAGGGAGCTGGGAGGAGCTCCTCTGCCAAAGCTCACACATGGGGGGAGGCGAGCAGAAGGAGCGGAAGGAGGTGGTGGTCCAGATTTGGAGCGAAAGCATTGTTTCCTCTAATTTACCACAAAAAAATCATTAAGTGCAGAGACTGGCACCTTATAAACTAGAGCATATTAAAGAAAAGCAAAAAAAAAAGTTTTCCCAAACAAGAAATGAATGTATATACATTCTAGAATAATAACAAGAAGATGAATCAGCTCAGTTTAGGCGGTGATCTGGAAACTTTGGGAGCAAATGTACTGATTTTGAGACTCTTGCTGGAAATGCTGGGACTTGAGGCGATGAGGAGGCTGATGGGCAGCCCCCAAGGTGACCTGTCCTCTTGGAAGCTTTCATTTTGTGTTTCCTCCTTGCGGTGTTAGAGAGGCACTGACAGAGGCATGCGGACCTTCCTTCTCCCCACTTCTGATGAGGAAGCCATGGAAGATCGTACTGAGGAAGCGACTTGGAGTCTGAAA
The DNA here is from genome assembly GCF_021613505.1 of Equus quagga. NCBI lineage: Eukaryota > Metazoa > Chordata > Mammalia > Perissodactyla > Equidae > Equus > Equus quagga. Next base: position 5,575,728 of record NW_025802777.1, read on the forward strand.
TCATGTGACATGGTCAGGAAACAACAACATCTTCAACGTGGCTACCACAGCTTACGGTTTAGAGAAAGGGCAGAGTGCGGGGAAAAAAAGCTGAAGTTCAACAGAAAGTAGGTTTGAACTGTAGCAAGCTAGGGCTTTACGCTAAACCTAAGGGGAAGACACTGAGGGATTCCGTTGGGGGAGCAATAGACCCAATCTGGGTATTGTAAAGCTCAGGTGAAAGAGGACTTAAATTAGAGACTTGACAATGAGAACGAAAAAGGAGATTCTATTGATAAAACATTTTTAGTGGAGAATAGAAAGGGCTTACATTTCTAATTGGATGTGAGGGTATGGTGGAAGAAGGCGAGTCAGGGGTGGTCTACTCTTCTAGGGTGCGTATACGGTATGTGATGATGCTGCGAACTGAAACGGGGCACAGAAGGCAGAGTAAGTCGAGAGGGGTAGAGAGGGAAAAGAAGAGATAATGGTCAGTTTGGGGACATGGCAGGGGCTGGGAAAGGTGGACCCCTTTGTGCCCCAAGCTCCTTTTCCCATTTATGGGTGCAAGGAGGTGGTGGGGGCAGGGATGGGTCATTTTGTAATCAATCATTTCAATCCCTTGTTACCGTTCTGCTCTTTCCTCCCAAAGGGAGTGGGAGTGGAGACATGGAATTCCTAGGGTGTATTTTACTAGTGGGCAGGGTCACTGTGCCTTCACTTCGGGTTCTCCCTTCTCCTCCTCATCAATGCTGCAGGCTTTCTGTGTGCCTGCCATCTCTGCTCCTGTCTCCTTGCAGCTAGCCACCTGCAAATGCCTGTATTTGGGCCCCTACACTGGACTGCCAAGGACGGGTGCAGGTGGCAGGTAGAGTGCTGCATTCGTTTCCTGTGATGACTATTACCACAAACTCAGTGGCTTGAAACAAACAACATTTATTCCCGCACAGTTCTGGAGGCTAGAAGTCTGAAATCAGGATCAGTGGGCCATAACCAAGGTGTCAGCAAGGCTGCGCTCCCTCCAGAGGCTCTAGAGGAGAGTCTGTTCCTTGCTTCTTCCAGCCTCTGGTGGCTGCCTGCCTTCACTGACTCGCGGCCGCGCCACTCCAGTCTTCAAGGCCATCATCTGCAAACCTCTCTCTGCTCTGTCTTCAAGTCACCTTCTCCTCTGCATGCTGTCAAATCTCCCTCTACCTCCCTCTTACAAAGAATACATGTGATTGCATTTAGGACCCACCCGGATAACCCAGGATAAGCTGCCCTTCTCAAGATCCTTAACTAAATTACATCAGCAAAGACCCTTTCTTGCCATACAAGGACACATGCACAGGTTCCAGGCATTAGGACATGGACAACTTTTGGGGAGCCATTTTTTTCAGCCTCCCACAGAAGACCTACTTGGAGCACAGGTCAAACCTGTGTCCGCATCAAGGTTCCCAGAAGCCATGCATTTGAGTGGGTGTCAGGCACTTGCCTAGCTGTTCATATAATATTTTGGCCTCTATTTGGAAAGTCATGTTTGTGTCTCTATGACATTGACCAGAATCCTAGAGGAAGGGAGGAGTCTCAGGTCTAGAAATCTTTATCCGTTTTCCTTGACTGACCTGCAGAAGGTTCTAATAGAAATGGCCTTTGGCTGGGAATGAAATTGGTGAATGAAATGAGCTGGTCCTAAGAACTTGCAAATCATTGTCCTTTCATAAGATTTGTATCATAAGAACTGATGAAGACCATTTCTGGAATTGTTTTCAAACTACAAATGAGTTCAAACTTTGACTCAACTGACCTAGAAATGAATTTTTCCAGAACAAAGCCCTTCTATATTTTGAGAGCTGTATTTATTCCAGAAACGAACTTGCCCTAGTTAGAGTATAAAAGAATTCTGACTACATTTACTATAAAGAACAAGGTAACAGTTATCAGAGAGACAAATCAAACTTAAATTACAAACAGTCTTTTTTAAGCTCCGTGAAAGCCAGGCGACAGACTAAGGCTGCTAGTTGTAAAGTCTTTGCTAGTGATATTGTCGCGGCCAACTCTTTTAACTTGTTTATGAAGTCTTTATTTATGTCACTGACTTTCCAACTTCCATGGCACACATCTGAGTGTGTTTGGAATTAGTAGGATGAACGCTTGTAATATCTCCATTCCTCATACCCTTCCATCAAAGAACCCTCTGTCAACAAGGTCAATGCTTTTAATTATTTCTTTTTTCTTTTTTTCTTTTTTTTTTTTTTGCTATTTATCTTATTCTACTTTTTATTTTTGTAGAAATTGCATAACATAAAACTTACCATCTTAACTATTTCTAAGTGTGCAGTTCAGTACATTTAGGTATATTCACATTGTTGTGCAATCAATCTCCAGATCTTTTGCATCTTGCAAAACTAAAACCCATTAAATAGCAACTCCCCATTCTCACCCCCGTTCCCCGGCCTCTGGTAACCACTCTACTTTCCATCTCTATGAATTTGACTACTGTAGGGACCTCATATCAGTGGAATCATACAGTATCTGTCTTTTTGTGACAGGCTTATTTCACTTAGCACAATATCCTCAAGGTTCTTCCAGGTTGTAGCATATGTCAAAATGTCCTTCATTTTTAAGGCTGAAGAATATTTTGTTGTATGGCTATACAACATTTTGTTCATCCATCCACCCACCAATGGACACTTGGGTTATTTCCATCTCTTGGTTATTGGGAATAATGTAGTTATGAACATTGGTTTATATATACCAATTGGAGTCCCTGCTTTCAAATCATTTGAGTTTATATTTAAAAGTGGAATTGCTGGATCATATGACAATTCTATGTTTAATTTCTTGAGGAACCAATAAACTGTTTTCCACATTGGCTGCACCATTTTACACTCCCACCTGCAATGCACAAGGGTTCCAATTTTTCCTATCATCACCAGCACTTGCTATTTTCTGGGGTTTGTGTGATTTTTGTTTGTTTGTTCTCCCCAAAGCCCCCCAATACACAGTTGTATACTCTAGTTCTGAGTGCCTCTGGTTGTGCTATGTGGACTCCGCCTCAGCATGGCTTGGTGAGTGGTGCCACGTCCGCGCCCAGGATCCAAACCAGCAAAACCCTGGGCCGCCAAAGCGGAGAGCATAAACTTAACCACTCAGCCATGGGGCTGACCCCAGGGGTTTTGTGGGGTTTTATTGATAGTAGCATTCTAATGGGTGTGAGGCAATATCTCATTATGGTTTTGATTTGCATTTCCCTAATGATTAGGGTTCTTGAGCATATTTTCATGTGCTTAGTCAAGTACTTTGCTCATTTTTAATTGGGTTATTTAGGGGGCTTTTTGTTGTTGAGTCATAGGACTTCTTAATATATTCTTGATATTAACTCCTTATCAGATATATGATTTGCAAATAATTTCTCCTATCCTATAAACTGCCTTTTCACTGTGGGTTATGTCCTTTGATGCACACAGTTTTTAATTTTGATGTGCTCCAATTTGTCTAGTTTACTTTTGTTGCCTGTGCTTCTGGTGTCTGGCCAGTGCTTTTACTTTTGTAAGACTTTATTTGTCTAAAGCAGTTTTAGGTTCACAGGAAAATTGAGATGCAGATACAGAGATTTTTTTCCCATACACTTCCTGCCCCTACACATGCAGAGCCTCCCCCATTATCAACATCCTCCACAAGTGATGCAACTGATGAGCCTACAGTGACACTCCACCATCACCCAAAGTCCACAGTTTACATTAGGGTTCCTTCTTGGTGTTATACCTTCTATGGGTTTGAGCAAAGTTTGTAATGACATGTATCCATCATCATAGTATCACATAGAATATTTTCACTGCCCTAAAAATCCCATATGCTCTGCCTATGTATCCCTCCCCACATCCCCAAACCCTGGCAACCACTGATCATACTGTCTCCATAGATTTGCCTTTTCCAGAATCTTATATAATTAGACTCATACAGTATGTAGACTTTTCATACTGGCTTCTTTCACTTGGTAATACGCATTTAAGATTCCTCCATGTCTTTTCATGGCTTGATAGCTCATTTCTTTTTAATCTTGTATAACATTCCATTGTCTGGATGGACCACGGTTTACTAATCCATTCACCTCTTAGTTGCTTCCTAATATTGGCAATTAGAAATAAGCCTGCTGTAAACTTCCCTGTGCAGGTTTTTGTGTGGACATAAGTTTTCAGTTCCTTTGCATAATACCAGGGAGCTCACTTGCTGGATTTTGTGTGAAGAGTATGTTTGGTTTTGTAAGAAACCACCAAACTGTCTTCCAAAGTGGCTGCACCATTTTGCATTCCCAACAGCAATGAAGGAGAGTTCCTGTTGCTCCACATTCTCACCAGCATTTGCTGTCGTCAGTGTTCCCGATTTTGGCCATTCTAATAGGTATGTATCTGATTGTTATTTTAAGTTGCATTTTCCTGATGGCTTATAATGTGCAACATCTTTTCATATGCTTCCTTGCCATCTGTGTATCTTCTTTGGTGAGGTGTCTGCTAAGGTCTTGGGTCTTGGGTCGGGTCATTTGTTTTCTTATTGCTAAGTTTTAAGGGTTCTTTGTATATTTTGGTTAACAGTTTTTTTATCAAATGTCTAGTTTGCAAATATTTTCTTCCAGCCTGTGACTTGCCTTCTCATTCTCTAGACATTGTCTTTCACAGAGCAGAAATTTTAAATTTTAATGAAGTCTAGCTTATCAATTATTTCTTTCATGGATCGTGCCTTTGACGTTGTATCTAAAAACTCATTGCCATACCCAGGCCAGTGCTTTTTACAGTTTATTTTGCATACAACTTATGTGCGGACCTTGCCAAATGCATTTTCTGATTGAGCAAGTCCGAAGTGAGGACTGAGAGTCAGCACTTTTAACAGGCTTCCAGATGATGCCAATGCTGCTGGACCACATGGACCACCCTTTACTGGCCAGGTTCTAGGAGTAGGTATGTCCTACCAATACTATTAGCCATACGTTCTTAAGTACATGTCTTTTGTCCAGATACTACACTAATTAAGCACTTAACAAAGTACAAAATTTAATTTAATTCTCACAACTCTATAAAGTAGATTTTTAACTTATCCAGGACTTTTAGTTTTAGTTTCAAATGATGAAAACTCAACCAAAACTAATACCAACAAAAAGAGAGTTTTAAAGAAACACATAACAGGGAAGTCTAGGGGTGAAAGTGGCCCTAACAATGACAAGGGTAAAGGTCTCGTGCAGTGTCACCAGCCTGGTACCCACCCTCCTTTCTCCCGCTTACTCTCTCTCTCTCCCCTTCTCCCACTTACACTTGGTTCTCTTTGGTTTATTCTCTCCTACTCCAGACAGGATTTCCCCTGTGTGACGGGAAACGTGGCTGTCCACAGCTCCCTTTAGTTCTTGATGCAAGGAGAAAGACAGGGTTTGTCTCTCTCATTATCTATAAATAAGACCCTGGAGAAGGACTCTGATTGACCTCACTTGGGTCACATTTCCAGCCTGGGGCTGGTTTCCATGGTTATGAGGACGGGTCACTATCATTGGCCAAGCTTGAGTAATGTGTCCACCCACGTGGCCAGAGAGGTAGGTCTTGTGATTGACAGCTTCCTCCAACACCAGATGGTGAGGACTGTTCCCCAAGGAAAGAGATGCCAAGCAGACAAAACAATAGAAGCCAAACTAGTGTCATCGTCCCTACTTTATCAGTGAGAAAATGAGGTTAGCAGAGTTCCACTAACCTCCCTGAGTCACACGTCTAGCAAGAGGAAGAGCTGGGTTTTCCCAAACCATGTGACATGTGCTGTTCAGAGCACCCTGGAGGGCCTGGGCCCTACCTCTCACTCTCTTAGGTTGTTCTCCCAGAGGCAGTGTCCGTGGCGACAGCTGGGTGAATCTGACTCTGCTCTGTTGGAAGGATGTTCTTCTAACCTGCAATCCAGAAGGCCTCACATTCGCACCACATATGTTATCAAACAACCTTATCTTCTCCTCTGCAATTGGCGATGAGAACAGACAATTTCCCTCCCAACACAGGATCCCCTATGGAGAAAGGACCTGGCCTTGGAGCTGCCTGTGTCCGAAAGAGAAGGATGCGTAATAGCACAGAGATGCAGGAACGCATGAAGCAGGGAGTCAGGTCAGTGCAGCAAAGAAGACGCAGAGCTGGACTCATGGATCTCAAACCTCCTTACCCAGGAAAAGAGGAAAGAAGTAAAGAGGGATAGGAGAGACAGAGGTGGGGGCTTTCTTGCAACACGAAGATTGTAGCAAGGTGAGTGGGAAACAGCACCTGAAACATAGAAGATCAATATGAGATTATCACCGTCTGGAGGGACCAGCTCTGGCTCTCGCTGTCTCCCATGCATTCCTAAAATATCAGCTCAAAGCTCCCTTCCCCACAGGGAATCCCCTTGACTCTCCAGGTTACACCAGCCTCACTGCCACATCAGCCTCTCATCAAAGCCCAGGTGTTTCCTTCACACGGTCATCAAGTTTGTAGTAATGTATGGCATGAACTGTCCTGAGTGGCTGTCTCTTCCACTACACTGTAAGTTCTGGGAGAGCAGTTTTGCTCTCCAAGACATCCTTAGTATCTCACATGCCTGGTACAGAGTAGATGCTCAAATAATAAATCTGGAATTATTTATTTATTTTTAGGAAGTTTGGCTCTGAGCTAACATCCGTTGCCAATCTTCCTCTATTTTTTTTTCTCCGTAAAGCCCCAGTACATGGTTGTATATCTTGGTTGTAAGTCCTTCTAGTTCTTCTATGTGGGACGCTGCCACAGCATGGCTTGATGAGTGGTGTGTAGGTCTGCACCCAGGATCTGAACCAGTGAACCCCAGGCAGCCAAAGCAGAGCTCATGAACTTAACTACCACGCCACCAGGCCAGCCCCCCTGAAATTATTATTTATTTTAAAAGGACTGTTCTATGAGCTTTTTGTCAGTGAACTAAACAGGTAAAAATAATACATAATACAATACACTTTTAACGAATTATATAACAACATCAACCAAATTATTTACAATGGTCATTGGTGAGTGGTGGTATTGGGGCAATTTTTTCAATATTTTAACGTTTTCAAATTTTTCTACAGTGAAGACTTTATATGTAATTAAATGACAAAGGGAAAAAACTATTATGTTCTAAGTTACAGTATTTAAAAATAATCAGAAGTTTCTAGACGTTAATCCAACACAGAGTTTCCAGCATTCCCCATCTTTAATGCTATCCATTATAGTCACAGAAATGCGCACTTCTTTTGGTGAACACAGATGGCCAAGGACTCTTGCATGCTAATGCCTGCATTTGCGTGCGTCATTTGCATTTATGTGTGTCATTTTCTAAAATGTTACTGTAATTTCAACAAAATCTAAATTGGTCTTTGAATCACTTCACCAAGTGGAAAGAGTCAGACAAAATGCCTCCCAGTTTTGTGCTTCCTAAGAGGCCAGTTTCCAACTGTGACATGTCATTAAAAAGAGATCACTCTGTCTTTAGAAATGTCTGCCCAGCCTCAACTTTAATTAAGCTTGCAAGAGAAAAGAAATGGAGGTGTTGAGAAGGAAGCTAAAACTCAGCCCAGCAGAAGATGAGAATAACACGGTTGAGAGGAGGACATTTTTCATTAGGATTGTTGGATAAGGACTGAAGTATACAAAATGGGCCCTTCGCTTACAACTCCATAGTTCTATCCTGATCACTCTGTGAGTCCCCGGCTTATTTACCATCTTCAAAAAACCTTTCACCAGGACAAACAGCACAGCCCGTCAACTCTCTGAGTCTCTTTCTATATTGTACTTTTTGCTCTGTTAGTATATGTTTCTCACTTAAAAAAAAACTGAATTGACTTATTTTGGCATCGTGTAAGCACAAAGCTGAAACTGATTAACAACAAATGGAGAAAAGCTGAGAAACCCTGGATGGTGAGAAACGTTGCAAGACTTGGGTAATCTACTTCTGCGATGTATGTGGAACCCATGCCCTGGGTCTCTCCTTGCCTCCCTCATCTTAGAACAGAGCCTCATTGCCTGAGACCCGAATGATTCTGGAAGGTAACCAACTCATCTTCAGCCTCCAGCTTTCCTCCATCTGGATTTCAGTACACTCTTAATTAAAGACTGTCTTTTAAAAATCAAATTAGCAATTCTCCGCTCTACAGTGGGACGCATATTTGTAGGGTCTGTTATGCTCTGTCCCTTTGCATGGCCGCTCCAACCTGGAGGGTAAATTAACTCCAGAGATGAATTACAAATCATTGAATTCCCCGGGGAGCCTACACTGGAGCAAGGCCTCTGACTTCATCTGGAGGCGCTATCTCTCTGATGTCCCCCTAGCCCAGGCCCTGGGACCCTGTAAGTAACACCGTAAATATTGGATGAACAAATAAACATCCCACTATGTGCAAGACACAGGGAGAGATGTTCCATTTTATTTGTGGAATTCTAGATTTAAAAACAAAAAAAGAAGATAAGGAAAACTGGTCCTGTAGATGAGATTAAATAGATGGGATACGGTTTGGGAGGGATGGGTTTTTACCAGGGCACGCATCAGAATCACCTGTGCAGCTTTTGTTTTTCAGTGCAAATACCTAGACATGCTAGAAATGCTCCAGGTAGACTAAAACAGGATGCCAGGGTGTAGATTACAGCACATGGATTTTTCTAAAACTTCATTGATGATTCTGGAATATACCTAGTTTAAAAGCATTGCTCTTAAAGAATGCTTTAAGAAATATATTTTCTATAGGCATAATTTCCACCCTCTCAGGCACCTTCAGTAGCGTCTCTGAGAAACCATGAGGAACATCAAAGGCGTTTGACGTGGGGATGCAGTGCTTTTGAAAGGGGTTAAGACTGAAGCAATAAAGTGTCTGACTGTATTTGCAACTGGCCGACAGAACATGAATTCATACTGTCAATCTTCTCAAATCCCTTTGAGAGGGACATACAATGAGTGAATAATAACCAACACACAAATGTAGCAGGATGCTTAAATGTCCCCCAGGTACAATAGATGTGCGGCTCCATATTGAAATACCAGAAGCAAATCTCAATAGATTTAGCCCCAAACTACAAGCGGATGTAATATTCATGAACCGCTCAACACCACGGGTGTAAAAAGGTAGACAGTGAGAGTGGAGACAGGAAGGATTTTTGAAGAGAATTTGTTGGGCATGAGCTACACTGTGAGTCTCACCTCAAGGGTGAGGGGTGGGGGTGCCTGCCCTTCCCCCAGAACCCGGTGAGAGAGTCCAAAGGGGTCACGAGAAAAGCCTGCCATGGACCCCTGTATCTGGGTGCAGTGAGGGGCAGATGCATGTCTGATCCGTCTCGAGACTCCCAAAGTTCTGGGCACCGGCTGGCTGGCTGCCCACAGCGAATTCTAAAGAGATGTGGCTGTGTTGGGATTGACCACCTCCCAAGTTCAAGAGAGAAAAGATGCCTGCATGTGGGACTCCCCTAGACTGATTTGGGCCAGAATGCACTGGTGAAGAACCTGTTTGTAAACAGGAAGCTGACTCAGTGTTTGGCGTCTGACTCCTGACCTCCCTCAAGCCTCACCCCACTCTTTCCCTTGTGTCTCACACCTGGACAAGCTGATAGAAAGCTTGGGGGGTCCCTGCGTTGGCACTTGAGGGAGGGTCAAACTGTATAAGCCCGTGCCCCAAGAGAACTTTCACTCTGATCCCCCCAACGCATTAAAAGCCTGGTTGGTCTCCTTTCCTTGCTCTCTCAAGTCCTCTGGGACCTGCTTGAGTGGCCTGCCCTGCTCTCTCCAGAGACCTCAATTACGTAAGTTATAAACCTTTCCATACCCTCTTGGTGTGTGTGTGGCGTCATCAGTCTAGACATCCAAAACAAACTTTGGATAAGGCTCCATCTACCCCTTCAGGGAGCCAAGACGTTACTGCCCAAGGGGGTTGTCTGCTCGCTGCAAGACATGCCAATAGTCAGGAGGCAAGGTGGTAGGAGAGAAAGGGTTTCTTTATTACAGCTTGCTAGCAAGAGGGAAGATGGCTGACTAATGTCCAAAGGAACCATCTTACAGAACAAAGACTACAGGCCAGTTATATAGGGGGCTGGTCTCTGGTGGGAGCAGATATCTGGTCCCAATTCCTGATAGTCCTTTGTTTACTGGGTATGCATCAGAGACGTGAGCAACGCCCTATACCCTGATCTTTCAGTTGTCATTGATGATGGCTATCAGCATAGGCTCTCTGTCCAGCAGGGGTCATCATGTTCCTAAGGAGCTCAAAAGAACGAAGTTATCATCTTAAAGCAGCTGGGAGGGGCCATAAAATCTACAGAGCATATCTGGGCTAGTTAATCAGAGGTCATTTATAATTACAATATGGTTTCTTTGCTACAATGTGGCTTCCCTATGTCAACCTTGTGTTGAGGTGGTATCAATGATACTGTTCAGTTGGGATGCCTGGGCCAAGTGCCACTGGCAGAGGGAAGCCACAGGGATCAAAGGTTCCTGGGGTCTGCAGAAAGAGTCAGTGATGACCAGTGGGGAAACCAAAACCGAGTAACTGATACCCAGGGGAACCCTCTATACTATCTTTGCAACTTTTCTGTACATCTATAATTATCTCAAATTTTAAAATTTTATTTATTAAAAACAACTAAGCCTATGGAAATAAAACCTTTCTATTTTAACAATTTTCATTATTAATTATTTAAGCTATATTCACACATTGATGTCTAAGAAATCAGAGTGTTCTGAACTAAAGTTAATTTTCAGGAAGGTCATTCTTAAAAGGATGCTTCTTATAAACATCCACCAATCTTTTTATTTCCTGCTTTATTTTTAGACTCCTTTTTAGGTTTTAGACAGTAAACATGTACTACTCTTAGAAGAAAATGATGATGTTATATTTTATGATAAAATTCATTTCAATTTTAGTTTAAAAACAGAAACAGTTCTGGTGGATAAATGGATGTCCATCACTGGGCATAACTCCACCCCCACCAGCTCTTTCATCCTGTTACCCAACCAAGTGGGTTCTCCTCCTGGCAGAGTTAAAATCAGACCCTCGACCACAAGTAGTTGTCACGCAAAGCAGAACTTATTTGCAGCAAATAGGATGCCGCACGTAATCATTTCCAAAGTCGTGGACGTCCCGGAACGAAGGGAAGCAGGACCCTTTTATTTTGGATGAGGAATGAATATTCAAAAGGGAGAGGTGGGCATTTGCTTGCACATGCTCGGTTGGAAAACATGCTTCCACACACACTGCAGGTTGTGGTAAGAAGGCCTAAGCTCCTCCCAGAGAGGAGATCCTAGCATTAAAAATGAGGCGAAGGTCTAGGCATCCCTCTTGTGGTGGGGCTTGGTCTAGTTCAGGGTGGTCGGTGAGTGCATCTCTCAAACAGTTAAATGCTTCTGAACCCACCTTGAGTTGCTTGGGGCAATTAGTCAGTGACAATCCTATACTAGAAGGTCATCACATGTTGCCAGCAAGTCCCTTCTCAGGCATGGAAGTTCTCGGTTTCCACTTCAGAGGCCACGACTTCTGGGGAACAGACGGCCCCCAACACTAAAGGGAATCAAATCTCCATTTTCTCCTCCACACCTCAGTAACACAAAGTCCTTTCCTTAGGCCACTGCTGAAAACATGAAACCACCTCTTATGGGATAGATAGAACGGTGCCCCCAGCCTTGCCATGGCAGCTGGCATCTTAGTTTTGCCAACTCCCCCCTCCCAGCACGCACTGATTTCCTCACAACTCCACATTGTGTGTTGTAATAGGGAACACACTTGGGGCAGAGCTTCCCAACAGAGTGCAGCCCCTGGGGTACAGACACGCCTAGAGAGTGACCCCCTCAGCCCATAGGGAAGCTGGGAGAGTCTGGGGGCCCCCAGTTCTGTGGCCAGCCTCAAGAAGCCTTACCCCATTCATCTCAGGTTATCATACAAATACGATCATTTTCTATACACACTATGATCCAAAAGATGTTGGGAAGCTCCATCTAAGACGGACCACATGAGTGTGCATTTTGGTGGGGGGGGGGGGGGCTACCTGTCTGCACACTGACTGCCCCCAGGCCACCATGTCCCTCCTGCAGCCAGGTGTGGCTCTCCTCTGCAGGCAACTCTGTGCTACCTCGCATCCACCGAAAACCACTGGCCCTCTCTTGGCTTCAGCGTCACAAGAACAAGCCCAGTCCCAACACCACTGCCAACCAGTTGTGTGGTCGTGAGCCTGTTTCCTCACCTGGAAGGGCAGAAATAACAATATCTACTCTCAAATTATTGTGCAGACTGAATGAGCAAGGGAGGTGAATGCAGCCGGCACAGCTCCAGCAGGTGTAGATCTTCAATAGACGTGCGTTCTCTTCCCCCTTCCCTCGCTCTCCACCCCTTCCTCGCCTCCTGCGAACTTTTCATTTCTCTTCCTCAACAGTGTTTTTCAGCTTTGGTGGAATGAGACATTTTAGTGGTTTTTAGCCAACAAGAATGCTGGTGAGGGAGCTGACCAGTCACACCATGACATCTTTGTTCTCCACCTTTTAGATTTTTTCTTAGATCATTTAGCCATTTCTCATGCAGCATACACCATACTGAGAGTTGAATGGTTAATTAATATTTCCCACACTGCATGATATTCCACGGGGTCTTAACAGTTATCTCAATCAAAAACAGAGTGGGGATACTGTGGTTAAATAAATTTGGTAAATGCTGTGTTCATCCACGATAAAAGAGATTTCTTTCCTGTAGAAATTCTCGGAATTTGCTAGGCTAAAATGCAGTGTGAGTCACCAGGATAGGGCCATAGTTCCACAGAAAATAGCTTTAAAAACACTGGGTTAATATTGCTATTGTATTTCTCAAAAAAGTCAAAAATAGAATTACCGTATGACCCAGCAATCCCACTTCTAGACATACACCCAAAACAACTGAAAGCAGGGAATTCAAGCACAATAGACAAAGGCAGCACCATTCACAATAGACAAACGTGGAAGCGATTCAAGTGTCCCTTGACAGATGAATGGATAAACAAAATCTAGCATGTCCATACAATGAAACATTATTGTCTTAAAAAGGAAGGAAGTTCCGATACTTGCTGCAGCATGAATGAACCTTGACAACTTTATGCCAAGTGAAATAAGCCAGTCACAAAAAGACACATATTGTATGACTCCACTTATATGAGGTCCCTAGAGTAGTCAAGTTCATAGAGACAGAAAATGGAATGCTGGTGGCCCGGGGCTGGAGCGGGGAGGGTAGAGAGTTGTTTAATGGGGACAGAGTTTTAGTTTGGAAAGATGAGAAGTTCTGGATATGGATGGTGGTGATGGTTGCAAAACAATGTAAATGTACTTAGTGCCACTGAACTGTACGCATTAAAATGGTAAAAAGTCAATTTTATGTTATGCATATTTTACCACAATAAAAAATACATAAACAAAAGATATTGCTATTGCATATTCATGTTTCAGGGAATCGCGCAGGAAATATTATGGTCTCATAGACCAGAGTCAGAAGTCGTATTCCACTTTCCTCTTTCCAACAAAGGAAATGGAAGGCAACTCCTTCTGTCTTAGCAGAAAACCTAAAGAAAGCACAACCAGTTGAACAAACAAGGATGTAGGATGGCATGCTTAGGGTAGCGAGAGAAAGCTCAAGACACCGTGCATGCATTCCCATAGTCCATTGGTGGCGGTCTTTATTGCTTTTCACTAGACAATTCCAGCCCTCTAATTTCTGTATACATGATGGATTGCACTTTTCTGCCTCCTCTTGAAGTTACATGTGGTTGTGTGACTTGCAGCAAAGCCATGTCACTTTCAGATGGAGGCTTTAAGAACCAGTGTGCAATTTGCCACACTTCCTTTCTCCTGCCTAAGCCAGTGTGGAAGACCAGAACTGGAGCCTCTCCCAGCCAGTGTGTCTCCATGAAAATAGTGTGCACGGAGGCCCCGCTGAACTGCAATGGGCGTGGAGTGTGAACAAGAAATAAACCTTTGCTGTTTCAGTCTCTGAGATCTTGGAGTTGTTTGTTATTGCAGCATAGCCTAGCCGAGCCTGACTGATCCGTTACTAAAGCTGGATCTGCTATCCAGCATTGGCCGTGTCTCAAAGGGAGGCGAAACCTTCTGTAGAAGATGATTGTCAAAGAAGAAATCAGGCTTCCACCATTTGAGATACAAAGTCTGAAAACTCTCTGCAATTATTCACAAGGGCCATGAAGGAAGAAACAACCAATTCTAGGCTGAACAGCCTCAGGCAAGAACGGCATGTGAACAGAAGAGGACCCCCAGAGCAGTACTCGTGGACAAGAGAAGTTTAGAATGGACTAGAATAGAGGCTAGTTCCCCTATCATGCCAATTATGGTTTGCCTGGAACTTGCTGCTCCCAAAGTGAGGCCAGAGACAAAAAGAGACATTTGGGTCAAGGAGATTTTTTAGCTCTCCTCTTTCTTCCCCACATATCCAAATCGTATCCCAGATGCTTTCAAAGTCAGCCTGTACATAAGTTTGGCACCGTTCCTACACTTCATAGTCTACCTGGAGTCCTTTTATGACCTCTCAGAATGCTTGGGGATATTTCCGGTAGGCCATCTCATCAGGCTGAGTGTTTCTACATATGACATCATGATGATGATGACGACGAACCTTAAATGACTTTAGACTGTGCATACCAGGTGATTACATATTGTCTCATGCCCGGCAGACAGAGGCATCTAGTAAATGTTATTGATTGAGTTGCAGAAGGTACTTTAATCAAGGATTTGAAGTGGGATATAGAATGGAATTGTCCTTTTATTCCCCATGGGCTCACTAATGTGGTCTGCTGACATCGGAAGCTCCAGCTATAAAGTCATAAATGATATAACTATTTATATCCATTCATCAAAGGAGGTAGGAAACCTGAAATATTAGGTTGAGTCATACACAATTGCTAATGTTCATCATTTCTGAGCCATTTAAATGACAATTGTTACAATTCAACCTAACAGTCGATCAAAATGATTTACCCAGTGAGTCTGGAAACTGTTCCTGGTGGCTCCAGCTCTAAGCAGTTGCTGTCACAGTCGATACTCAGGAGGCTCCTGGGGGCTGCACTGAGCCATGCGCTGTGGGTGAATGAATAAACCCGCGGCCCCTCTCCAGCATCTGTGTGCATCCTGTGGATTTTGTCTGAGGTTTCTCCATCCCTCCACCAGCCACCGATCAGGCTGCTGGAAATGAAAAGTAGCCCCTCCTCCCAGAAGGAACGGGGACCCTGCAAATGGAGGCACAAGGAAATTTGTAAAAAAGAAGAAACACACTGCTTAGCTGCAATAAAAGTGAGCAGAAAGTGAGGAACAGGTCAAAAAGCAGACTGTCGGGTTCACAGCCGGCATGATGGAGTGCTGACAAACTGCTGTACGGACAGAAACTTGATCAATCCTCCCACGGCCCCTTAGAAGCCTCTCTGTAAGACACAGACTCCTAACGTCTGGGCTGTCATGAGGATCATTTACAAGACTGAGGACGGGCTGTCCATCTTTCTTGTCCTCTGGGAAAAGAGCAGGCGGTTTTTATCCAGTGTGGCCTGAATCTATTTAATGGTTTTAATGCTCCTCTTTGACAAGTCTCATAATGCACTGAATTCTAACATCTGTAAAAAAGCCCCCGTGGCCCTTTTGTTATGCAGCTTTCTCGCCACAATTCACAGCGGTTTCCCCTCCTCCTGATTCTCCTTCCACATGGATTTAATAACAGTGTCTGACCCTCATCATTACGTCTCATTTTCCAGGCAGTCTGCCATGTGCGTTGTTTATCGTCCCATCATCGGAGAAAGCCAGTAGGTCTTTCTAGTAGTTAATCTCGTGCAAGAGGGCAATTGGTTTATGATCTGGAACAAAATTGTTTGGCTCACTCTTACCATCAGTCAAATGATGACAAAGGATTTTCCCCTCTGCATTTTAAAGGAGAATTGTTTTCTCCTTTTTCCAACCTTATCTCCCTTGACATCTCCATGTAAAATTGACTTCAGACACAGTCCTCTATTTCCTGACTCCCAAAACCACGGTTTCCTGGGACTCCCTCCTTCTTCTTCGGTCCCATTCTTCCCCACATCTCAGCCCTGCCTCAGGGGGCTGTTTCCGCCCGGAGTCATATTTGAATTCCTATGGCAATTATTAGTTTATGCTAAGAACTGGTTTGTGCAATATTTTTTCTTGTGTTGTCTGCAGCACTTATTAAAACCTTGTACTCATTTCCTTTTTCTGTGTTCCTGTGCTGAAATTTGCACTCTCAGACTGCGAGCTTGCTGAGGTGAGGAGCGGGGTCTCTCTGTATATCCTGGGAGTCCCTACTGCACTGCCTTACCTGTAGAGGTGGGCCATGGCATTGCTCATCCATGGGTCTGCTCTGCATCTTTGGCTCCTCTCTGTCTCAGTGCTCCCCAGTCCTCACAATGAAGTAATAACACAGTCTATTCCCACAGTAGCAGCACCCCATATCCAGTCCATGAGCAAAGCCTCTCCTCTCTACTATGAATAAACCCAGAATCTAACTTACCTTCCCCACCAGCACCCTGGTCCAGCCATGGTCATCTCTGTGCCTGGTTTAGTGTAACAATTTCCTCGCTGGGATCCTTGTTCCCTGCTTACGTTCCTATTTCTCAAGAGAGAAGCCAGAGCAGTCTTTTGTGTATGTGTGTGTGTGTTTTTTAATAGCTTTATAGAGATACAATTCACATACCGTACAACTCACCCACTTGAAGCGTACAGTTCAATGGTTTTTAGTGCAATTCACAGAGTTGTGCAACTACCATGACAATTTTAGAACATTTTCATTATCCCAAAAGAAACACCACACTCTGTAGTCATTAACCCCTTTCTCTCCTTCCCCAAGCGCTAACCTCCTTCCTGTCTCTGAATTTGCCTGTTCTGGACATTTCATATACATAGGATAAGATAAGACGTGACCTTTTGTGTCTGGCTTCTTTCACTTAGCATAATGTCTTCAAGGTTCATCCATGCTGTGGTATTTATCACTTCCTTACTTTTTATTGCCAATCAATGTTCCATTCTATGAATACGCCACGTTTTACTTACCCAGTCGTCAGTTGATGGACATTTGGGTTGTTACCACTTCTTGACTATTGTGAATAACACTGCTGTGAACATTTGTGGACAAGCTTCTGTGTGGGAATATGTTCTCATTTCTCTTGAATACATACCTGGGAGTAGAATCTTTGGATCATACTGTAATTCTGTGTTTAACCTTTTAAGGAACTTCTAGACTGTTTTCTAAGCAGCTGTCCCATTTTACATTCTCACCAGCAATCTATGAGAGCTGCAAATTCTCCACATAGTTGTCAACACTTGCTATTGTCTGTTTTCTTCATTATAGCCATCCTAATGGATGCGAAGTGAGATCTCATTGTGGTTTTGATTCGTATTTCCCTAACGATTAACGATGTTGAGCATTTTTTCGGGCTCAACATCATTAGCCATTAGGGAAATGCCATATGTATTAGCCATTTGTACATCTTCTTTGGAGAAATGTCTACTCAAATCCTTTGCCCGTTTTTAATTAGGTTATTTATCTTTTTATTATTGACTTATAAGAGTTCTTTATATATTCTAGATATAAGTCCCTTATCAGATATATGATTTACAAATATTTTTGCCCATTCTGTTTTTGATAATCCATTTAAACACGTCTTGTGACTCCCTGGCATTCCTTCTCGTTAGAGAAGGCTGTGAGGAGAACTGAGATTTGACGAGCACCTCTCTGACCTGCCCCCTCCCCACCAGTCTGACCTCATGTCTTACTACTCAGCTCATTCTCTTGGCTCCAACCATGTAGGCCTCCTGGACAGTCCTCCTGCCTCTGGACCTTTGCATCTGCTATTCCTTCTTCCCCAAGCTATCCACATGGCTCCCTCCTCTCCTCCAGGTCTTTATTCAAGCGACAGTGTCTCAGAGGAGCCTTCCCTGCCTGTCCCATTTCATTGGCAACCACCTCTCTACCCTGAAGCTCCTCATCTCCGCCTTTGCTTTGTGTCTGTGGAGCTTATCGCTATGACATACTACATATCATACTTATTTATTGGTCTATTTCCTGTCTCCGCCAACTAGGCTATAACTCCATCAGGTTGGGGTTTTATCTCCATCAAGCGGTACTCTCATCACCTACAACAGGCTCATAGGATTTGAAGTAATAATTGAGTTCCTGAAAACTTGCAAAAAAAACGAAGTTCCAATATTCAAAACAAGTTTTAAATTCCATCAAGGAGCACACTTCCTAAAGTAAACATGTCTTTCTCATGACACGTCCTTAGAGAAAGACATTCTTCCAGACCTGTCCAGTTTCTACTTTTTTTGCTTTATTTTCCACCAAGTACAACTGAACCACCCCAATTATAACAATCAAAAGCAAGCGGAGGAGGGGCTGGCCCAGTAGCGCAGTGGTTAAGTTCGTGCACTCCACTTTAGTGGCCTGGGGTTCACAGGTTCGGATCCTGGGCGCAAACCTAAACACAACTCAGCAAGCCATGCTGTGACAGTGTCCTGCATACAAAATAGAGGAAGAGTGGCACAGATGTCAGCTCAGAGCCAATCTTCCTCAACAAAAAAAAATTGGAGGAGGAAGAAAATGAACACATATGACAGAAAGAGTCTTAATTTTCCTTCATGCTATGGAAGGGAAGGATGGAGTTATATTTTCAGCCAATCCAGAAAACCAATTATGAATGTAAACATAAATGCTTTTCTGTTGCATGGTTCAGAAGCACCTCCGTGTGTTTGTTCACTGAACTGATGAGATGTTTTTCTCTCCATGATTTGGAAACCAAACCAATAAGGCCGTTTTATCCTCTTAACTTACTTGTACTGCTTTCTGCCATCATTTATAATGAACCCAGCAACTGGATTAATTCTGCAATTTTATGGTAGATCGGCAGCTTCAATCCCTTGATAGGGCACTAGCCATTTCCCTCTGCCCTGTATAAATACCCAGCAACCTGCCTGGAAGCTCGTATCTTCTCTCACCGTTCCTTGATCTATCCTGATTGTATTCACCCAGATTATCTCTCTTAAATTCTACCACGCAACCTCGCACCCCTTCATCCACCTCCTCTCTTCCAAGGGCATTGGGAGAAATCCATCAAGTCACCACCTGCACTGCCATCTCTGGTCCCAGATGTCATTGTTTCTTGCTGGATTATTGCAACAGCATCCTAACTGCTCTTCCTGCTTCCCCCTTCATCCCTAGGACCAGGGAACAAGCAACTCTATTTCCCACAAAAGAGTCAGAATGATCCTTTAAAAGCCCAAGTCATACCATGTCACTCCTCTGCCCCAGTCTCTACACAGCACCCCATTTCATTTTAAAAGAAAAGCCATCACACTTAGAGCAGCTGCACCTGCCAACCCACTCACATCCAGCCTCTCTGGCCCAGCTGCCCCTGGGGTATGCTAGCCATAGTGCAACCTCAGGACCATTGCACTTGCTGCCCTTTTGTCTAGAACATTCTTCTCCCAGGTACCTGTCTGACTCTCTCCCACACTTCCTTCAGGTATTCATTCACATTATATCTTTTTCAGCGAGGCCTTCCTTGATCATCATTATTTAAATTGCAATATCTCCCTTGATGCCACACCCCTTCCTAACTTATTACATATTCTACTTACATAGTTAACAGCCATAGTTGACCCGTAGGGTAAGTGAGGGCAGGACTTTTTGTCTATTTTGTTTACTACTCTTTCCCAGCGCCGGATACATAGTAGATGCTCGATATTATTGAATGAATGAATTACATGAATGAACACATCTTGGCTGCCTACATGGGTAACAGTTACAACGGCTCCTGAGTAGCTTTTCCAACACCATAGAGGAGGACATGTTCTCACTTCTCTTGGGTATATGCCTAGGAGTGGAATTGTTGGATCGTATGGTAATTCTATGTTTAACCTTTTGAAGAACTTCTCAACTGTTTTCTAAAGCAGCTGCACAAATTTACATTCCCACCAGCGATCTCTGAGGGTCTCAATTTATCCACATCCTTGCCAATATTTGCGACCATCTGTCTTTTTGATTATAGCCATCCTAGTGCGTATGAAGTTGTATCTCATTGGGGTTTTGATTTGCATTTACCTGTGAACAGCATCTGCCAGGCAGACATCAAAGGGACATAGAGATATAACTGGGACAGCCTTTAGGATCCTGGGCTCACCTCCAACAGACCCTCAGCCAGAGGGAAGCACGAAGAAACTTGACCATGGAGGAACTAGAATGTAGCCCCTGGTTCTCTTCCTTGGTGATTCAGAAAACACTGGTGGGAAATAAAGGAGACCCAACTGGGGGACAGGACCACAGCCTGGTTCTTTCAGGCTTCACCTTTGGCAGTAGGGTGGGTTGAAGGTACAGGTTTATTTAAAGATCTTGCAGGGAACAACTCTTATTTGACCGGTGGGAGCGATGACAGTTTTATTGGAGACACCCATCTTACAAATATTTTGAAAATCTCTAAGTCTATAAAAGTTCAGTTTGTCAGCTGTATTTTGGCCCCGCCAATCCTGTCATCTTTTAGAGGCTATCTGCACTGAGCATTAAAGAACCTAAACCGGGCTTCAAAATCCATATGACCGGGGACTGAAATTAAAACAGCTTGGATTAATAGTCCTGTTGTGCCTCAGCGCTGGAGGGCGTCACGGCCAGCCCCTCGCCCCACCGTTGCTTAACTATTGAAAAGAACCACCAGGATTATGTACAACTCCTGTGAATTAAAGATACTTTGCCTTCGCCTTCCTGGCTGAGAGGTGGCACTTACACTTTTCTGCTCCACTGATGCTAGACCCTGGGGAAGGACCCTCCAGTCAAGATGCTAAACAGACTGTCCCAAAAGGAGAGCTCCTTGAATGAGTAGCTGCTACTGTAACAGTCAGTGACAAACCCCTCCCAATTCTCCCTCCACCTCCCGGCTACCCTCTGGCAGAGGATGGGAACTGAGAGAGGGGAGTGAAGTATAAGAATGAGAAGGAGCATCATATCTTACTTGACACTTGTCCTGAAGGCCAGTACAACCTGCTAAAGTTCTGTGAGCCAGACCAGCGCAACAACACTCATGGACCCTCCCAACTCTGCCTGCCTGTCCTTTCATTACACCCCACTGAGTTTTTATCCCACTGTGCCTGGGCTGGCATCTTCTCTCCATAGCGAGCATGGAAATTCTTCAGGGTTTTCTGATCCTTCTGACATCCTGTCGTTCTCTGTTTTTTCCATCAGAGTGCCCATCAGGCCCAGTGCCAGCTTCCCAGTGGGTACCCAGCAGACCCTTGATGAACTAAACCCACCAATGCCATCTGCCTCCCCCTGCACATCCCCCACTCCTTCAGACTCACCTGTGACATGTGACAGAAATGTGGGGGATGTATGTAGAGTTTGGAGCAATATCTTTTCAATTGAAGCATACAAAACGAATGGGAAGCTGAGGCAGTGGGTCATTCCATTTGGGACAGGCTGTAGTCTGATTTCCATTAAACTTGGGGGCTCAGCTGCTTTCCCTGTGGCTGTTTTCCAGACACCACTGAACATCCCTCTACTTCCAGACAGCAACACAAGGTAAGTCCCCATCTGTTTGCCTTTAAAGAACCTGAAATTCACAGAAGCCACGCTATTGGCTTAATCTCAAAAGACTACTTGGTTTTGAGGCTGGCACAGGTTTTTAACCTCCCCTTTCAGGCCTAGCTTCCTGAGTCACACTAATTTTTACAGTTATTGTTTTTTTAAACAGTCCTAGCATCCCATTTAAAAGTCTAACTTGGTACTCAACAACAGAAAAACAAACAAGTCAGTTCAAAAATGGGCAAAGGACTTGAACAGACACTTCTCCAAAGAAGATATACAAATGACCAATAGGCACATGAAAAGACGCTCAATATCATTAACCACTAGGGAAATGCAAATCAAAACCACAATGAGATACCACCCCACATCCACTAAGATGACTGCTATTAAAAAAATCAGAAAAAAGCAAGTGTTGGCTAGGATGTGGAGAAATTGGAACCCTTGTGCACTGTTGGTGGGAAGGTAAAATGGTACAGCCACTGTGGAAAACAGTATGGTGGTTCCTCAAAAAATGAAAAATAGAATTACCATGTGATTCAGCATATGATTCAAGTATGTACCTGAAAGAACTGAAAGCAAGGTGTGGAAGAGATATTTGTACACCAGTGTTTATAGCAGCATTAGTCATCACAATAGCCAAAGTGTGGACACGACCCAAGTGTCTATCAACTGATGAATTGATATGCCAAATGTGGTCTCTACATAGAGCGGAATATTATACAGCCTTAAAAAGAAATTCTGCAACATGCTACAACACGGATGAACCTTGAGGACGTTATGCTAAATGAAATAAGCCTGTCACAAAAAGACAAATACTGTACGATTCCACATACATGAGGTACTTAGAGTAGTCAAAATCATAAGTACGGAAAGTAGAATGGTGGTTGCCAGAAGCTGAGGGAGGGAGAAAATGGGGAGTTATTGTTTAATAGGAATACAGCTTCCAATAGGTAGAGTTTCACAGAATGAAAAGAGTAACGGGCATGCCTGATGGTGATGGTTGCACAACGAGAATTTATTTAATACCGCTGAACTGAACGCTTAAAAATGGCTAAGATGGTAAAGCTTATGTGTGTATTTTACCAAAACAAAAGAGAAAGTGCAGGAAAAAAATGTCTAGTTTGGTCTTCAAAGGCTGTCTCTTTCCTGTTCACACCAATATCCCTTTACCTTACGGTCTAGAGTCTGCTCATTAGATCCATGGAGTGAACCCAATAATGTGGTGAACACTTGCAAGCTGCTAGAGACGTGGTGGAGCAGGGGTCCTGCATGAATTCACAAATTATTCATGACAGGTAAGCATGGCACCCCGCGAGCCCATGACAATGAGCTGGGCCCTCAGTGGATCAGACGAAGCAGCTGTCGTTACGATTTGCTTTTCTCCTTCAGTATCCTTCGTATTTATTCTTCTTCTCCAGTGGACATTCTCCCTCTTATTTTCTAGATTTTTGTTTCATAGGGAATTCAATTTCATTTGGGTCCTTGAATTGACCACCTGCCAGGTCATAAACATTTTTAATTTTCCAGCCACATATAATATTGCTCAGAGCTTCTTTTAAACAGATACCCACTCTGGGTCTGAGCAAGAGGCTGGTGGCGGTTGCCATGGAGCCGACTGTGCTGGTGGACTCGAGAGGCCAGCTGGTAACCATTTCCTTTTACACCCAGTCAAGTTCCTCAGCAGAAAGTCTGCAGGTCCTTCACCTTGGCCAGTCCTGCCCCTATGCAGTCATCCTGTGTCCCCAGGTCTGGAGCAGGGCATGTGTGCAAAGGAGAGGAAGTCAACCAGAGGGGAAGTCAACCTCAGTCTCATTAGAAGGAGTGATTTCCCAGGGAGAGGTTATGATGGCCACATCTTATCACCCAGAAAATTCAGGGTCCCTTGACTCAAGCAAATGAACTGGCTCTTGCTTGTGATTTTGGCATCAGTTCGTACATTGCACAAAAAGGAATGGAGTTGCCTGTTTTTGTCACTTCTCTGGGGAGATTTTAGGGCAAGAATCATTTTCAAATCACACTTCTGTCTTTTCTGGACCAGGAGGATAAGTGTTGTTAACATTGAAGCCTCACTAGTTTTAAGCTGCATCTTGAGAACTGGCTCAAAGATGCACCAGCATTTTTCTGAATCTACTAAGCATTCCCAAACTGGCTGTTTGATGGCCTATAATTCTCTATTTCTCCCTATCTGCTCAGCCTGCCAGTAAATTGCCTGTTGTATTCTGCATTGATAGCAACTTGTTCTCGATGTAAGATTCTCTCCCTGACACACTGAGCATCAACAAGCGCACGTAAGAAACAGCCCCTGAGGCTCAGCGTGGCTTCTCACTGGATGGGACATTTGAGAGCACAGTACTGATGGTTTCACTGCATCTGGATTTGGGCAGTGTGCTCTAGAAGAGGCAAAATTCAAAACTTTTGATAAAAGTGCAAGAGCAATTCAGTGGAGGAAGGATGGTCTTTTTAACAAAGGTGCCGGAAAAACTTGGGTATCCATGGGCGAAAGAAAATGAACCCCAACTAAAACTCGCTCCTTACACAAAAATTAACTTAAAATGGACGTAGATTGAAACCTAAAACGTGAAACTTTTGGAGGATAAGAATAGAAAACCTTCATGAATGAAGGATAGGCAGACTTCTAGACATGATGTCAAAAACACATTCATTAAATAATAAATCGATAAGTTGGATCTCATTAAAATTCAAAACATTTACTCTGTGAAAGTTGCCATTAAAAGGACAAAAAGACAAGCTGCAGTCCGGGAGAAGAAGATTTGCAAACCGCATATCTGATAAAGGACTCATATTCAGAATATATAAAGAACTCTCAAAACTCAACAGTAAAAAAACAAACAATCCAATTTAAAAAATAGGCGAAAGACATGAAGAGACGTTTCACCAAAGAGACTATAAGGATGGCAAATAAGCCCATGGCAAACGTTCAACATCATTAGCCACCAAGGAAATGCAAATCAAGACCAAGATGAGCTATGACTACACCATTACCAGAACAGCCAAAAGAAAAAATAGTGACAATACCAAATGCTGGTGAGGACATGGAGAAGCTGGATCTCTCATATATCGCAGGTACGAATGTAAAATGTATTCTGAAAAATAATTTGGCAGTTTGTTAAAAAACTGAATATATTCTTCCTGTATAATCCATCAGTAGCACTCCTGGGCATTTATCCCAGAAAAATGTGGAGTTATGTCCACACAAAAAAGAAAACTGAATTTTCATAGCAGTTTTATTTGTAATAGCCAAAAACTGGAAACAACCAAAATGTCCCTCAATAGGTGAATGGTTAAACAAACCATGGTACATCCACAGCATGGAATGCTCCTCAGCGATTAAAAGGAGTGAAATATTAACGCATGTTGCAACTCAGATGGATCTCAAGGGCACATGCTATATGAAAAAAGCCAATCTTGGGGTTGGCCCTGGGGTGCAGCGGTGAAGTTCTCACGTTCCATTTCGGTGGCCTGGGGTTCACCGGTTCAGATCACGAGTGCAGACCTACACACTGCTTGGCCAGCCATGCTGTGGCAGGCATCCCACATATAAAGTAGAGGAAGATGGGCACGCATGTTAGCTCAGGGCCAGTCTTCCTCAGCAAAAAGAGGAGGATTGGTGGCAGATGTTAGCTCAGGGCTAATCTTCCTCAAAAAAAAAAAATCTTAAAAGGTCATAAACTGTACTATTTCATTTGTGTAACATTCTTGAAATGACAAAATTATAGAGAAGGAGAACAGATTAGTATTTACAGGAGTTAGGGATGGCATGGTGGAGAGGGTGTGGGGGTGTGACTATAAAAGGATAGCGTGAGGGAGGACTTTGTGTGGAAGGAACAATTCTGCATCTTGACTGTGGTGGTGACCTACAGAATCGACACGTGATAAAATGACAGAACTGCACCCACACATTGTACCAATGTCAGTATCCAGAATTTGATAATGAACTAAATTTATGTAAAATGTAACCAGGGGGAATCTGGGCAAAGGATACACAGAAAGTCTCTCCGCTATCTTTGCGACTTCCTGTGGACCCATAATTAGTTAAAAATAAAAATGTAAAAACTAATAACCGCATCCTTAGTATGTGGTTAATCTGGAAGCATGAGGGACCTGTGAAAACAGTCATGAGCATATGAGGAATATGCTATAACTTATATTGCCTTGGTAGCGAATTGGGACGTGAAAATGTACGAACTCTTCTGCTTGGAGACACACAAATTCTGGAAACACAGTTCTGCCCCATTAAAAAATGACAGAGAATGTAGAGTTTTGATTTATGGTGTTCATAAATCCAGCTCTTATTTCAATAGCTCGAGCCACAGGCTCCCAGCCGCAGGGCTGTTGTGGGCTTCCTGACACCGCCCGAGCTGCCAGCACCTGTAGAGACTTTGAAGGGATCTAACCTGGCCAAGCAGAGCTGCATCCTCAGCAGGCCCACGGGATGTGGTGGGCCAGGTAGGGAGCCACACGGAGCTCCGATCCACATGGGGCACCAAATATCACTGGAGGCGACCCTCTCCAGAAAGGCAGGAAATGACAATTGACTTTATCAGAATCCTTCTCAAAATGAGTAGCATGCATGGCTGAAAGGAGTTCTTGGTTAGGTGTTGGGGGACAGGTGAGGTGGACATGACACCCCAGGTGCAGGCAAACGAAACCCCACCAGGATGCTGGGTGCCTTTATCCGCAGGGTTTCCTTGTACGGATTTGGGCGTGTTTAGGACCAGGACAGAATCCCTCGAGACCACTGGGGAAGCTGAAGGCTGCAGCAGGTGACCCACCCTCCACTCCTCCCTTTCCTGACACTGCACTGAGGTCCCCCAAAGACAGGCTCACTGATCAAAGACCACTGCCCAAGCCCAACACTGGCCTGACGGAGGACAGGGCAGAATCCTGAAGGGCCACGTGTCTCCCCGCTGGTTCTTTGCATTGTTTAAGGAGCAGGAATGGGTTTGTGACCATGACCACGGGAAGAATTGCAGGCAATTAAAACCCAGAGTCAGACTTCCAAGTCACTTATTATTCTCAAAACACACACTTGTCATCTGTTAGCTTCCCTTTAAATGCTTGTACTTTCGTGTTGTTTTTGGAGCTACAACTATGTAAATAATTCATGGTATGGATTGTGTCTTCTAGTCCTTTATGCCTCCTCAGTGAGCTCCTGTATCAATTTCCTATGGCAGCTGTAACAAATTACCATAAACTTAGTGATCCAAAACTACACAAATTTATTCTTTTACAGTTCTAGCGAGCAGTGTAGCATCCTCCAATCTGCCTGTTTCTATGGTCCCACCTCCACCTCTGACTCTGACCCTCTGGCCTCCCTGTTACAAGGATCCTTGTGATGACATTGGGCCCACCTGATGATCTGGATCACCTCCCCATCTCAAGATCTTTAATTTACTCACATCTGCAAAGTCTGTTTTGCCACCTCAGGTGACATATTCACAGGTCCCAGGGATTGGGACCTGGACAACATTGGGAAGTCCTTATTCAGCCCATAGCTGGTCCTAACGAAAATTGGTAGTAGTAGGTTATTAAATACCCGGGTGAGGGAATGAATGAAGGTTTCAAATGAGACCTTAAGTAGTATTTATGAGGATAGTTCTACCTGAAAACAGAAACACATCCCGGAGTGGAGAATCTGCAGGGTTACGACTTCATTTACCTTTAACAGAAGAGCAGGAATTAGTCTTTTTCTTCTGTCAATACAGAGAAAGGAATACAAAAGATAAACATGTGATACCAAAGAAATTTCTACAATCAATTGCTTACCTACACATCATTAATAAGCAATTCAAAAACATGACTGGGAAAAGATTTCAGTCATAATAGCCAAAAACCTTAAAATATCAATTAATTAATAATAAATCTATTAATATAAATTAATAAGGAATCTATGACTCATATGAGGAAAATTTTTAAACTTTATGGAAGGACACAAAAAGATTTAAGTAACTACATAGGTTCTTTATATTTCTGGATGGAAAGACTCAATATAGTAAACACAACTCTCCAAATTAATTCATATGTTCAATGTAATAGAATTTTTTTTTTTTTAATTTTATTATTTCCTTTTTCTCCCCAAAGGCCCCCGGTACATAGTTGTATATTCTTCGTTGTGGGTTCTTCTAGTTTTGGTATGTGGGACGCTGCCTCAGGGTGGTTTGATGAGCAGTGCCATGTCCGCGCCCAAGATTCGAACCAATGAAACACTGGGCCGCCTGCAGCGGAGCGCGCGAACTTAACCACTCGGCCACGGGGCCAGCCCCAATGTAATAGAATTTTTTAAATGGAACTTGAAAACTGATTCTCAAGTTCATCTGGAAAAATGAGTAGTTTTTGAAAAACAAAAAATAGTGAAGAATGATTCTTATATTCTATCAGATATTTGAGAATATTTATGAAGTTACAACTTAACGAGTAATGATTCTGGCTGAAGAATCAGCAGACAGATCAATGGAACAAACTAGACATCCTTAAGTAGTTCTGAATATATAATGGAGAATTCAGTATATTTTATAAGATGGCATAAAAATCATTGCGGACAGAAACATAATTATTTGATAAGTTGTTTAGAATAACAGTAAAGTATTCAGAGAAAAAAATGTAGGAAAAAAATCTTCATACCATACTCCAAAAAAATTCCTAGTGGATTAAAAAAAAATGCCAATAATGAAAAGCCTGGGGAAAATGTACCTGATCTTCTGAGCAGAAAAAAATGATTGGATAAGTCACAAATGAAAAAAATTATTTCAAAAAAATTAGAAACCTCCATATGTAAAAAAAGAAAAAAAAATGAGACAAGATGTATGTCAGAAATATCACAGATACAATGTTAATACACTGAATATATAAAATGGTTACAATCCAGTGAAAAACAGACAAGAACAGAATCAGAATTGGGAATATAAATTACTAGCTTAGCGTAATATGTTCTGCCTCACTCAAATTGAGAGATCATTTATCATCTATCAAACTAACAAAGTTTCTTTCAGTCATAATTTCAACAGTTGGTGAAATTGTGATAGAATAGAGACACTTTTATGGAGAAGCTCCTTCTTGTCTGGAAGCCAAAACAAATATGTCTAGCTAACAGAACTATTTCAAAGAGAATTTTATAATCTTGCATTCAGAAAAGCATGGCTTTCTTACCAATGAGGAACTTTTTTCTAGTGAGTGGCATGAGGTGATGCCACCTCCAGTTGGGGATGTCAAGACAGCACGGCCTGAATCCTAACAGACAACGTTTCCTTGGGCGTTTGTATGATTTTGTGGGTAACAGAATCAATGAGTTCACTATTTTGGATTACCAAAAATCTGGAACTGTCATTCATCTGAAACAAATCAGATCCCAGGCAGACTGAGAAAATGATCTTCCATCCTATGCATAAACTTTCACCTTAATGAACCTTCAAAATTAAATAGAAGAATTAAACCCCAGAGCAAAATCTCATCAATTTGCTCACTACTAAAGACTGTTAGCAAGTGTACAGAACGGTGATGGTCCTGGTCATTAAATCAATTTTTAGCTTATAATCTGTTTGCTGAGTTTCCATTCTTATTTTGAGTGCTTTAGAACCGTCATCAGCTCCAACAGGTCAGATAAATACAAAAGCAAAAACAAGATTGAAAATGTTGAAATGCAGAGGCATTAAATTATTATGGAGGAATAGAACCAGTTAAAGTAAAGAAAGTGAAAAGAAAATGGCAAATTTTACATGCATGGTATGGTAGGCAGAATTTCTAAATGGGCCCCCCAAAGATGTCCTACTCTACTCCCCAGAGCCTGCGAATGTGATGAGATAGTCACTTCAATGATCATGTTATGTTACATGGCACAGTTGAGCTTAAAATTGAAAGATTATCTGGGTTATCCCAGAGGGCCCAATGTAACCCTGGAAGCTGTTAAAAGCAGAGGCTTTTCTCCAACTGATGGCGTTGAAAGTATGAGAAATTCAAAGTACAAGAAGGACTCACCAATCATGGCTGTTTTGAAGATGGAGGGGCTACATGAGAAGGAATGCAGGTGGCCTATAGGAGTTAAGGATAGAGCCTGTCCCACAGCCGGCAAGGAATAGTCAAAAGCCCAGTCATGCCAACACCTTGATTTTGACCTCATGAGACTCTAAGCAGAGAATCCAGCCACAGTGTGTGACCTCTGACCTCCAGAACTGCAAGCTAATAAATGCACATTAATTTAAGCTGATAAGTTTGTGATAATTTATTATGCAGCAATAGAAAACTAATAATAGAAAACTAATATCGCTGGGGACTTACAAACAGAAGGACTTATAGTCAGCTTCTAGAAGCTTTCCAGTTGCTGGGTAGAGGAGTTCTTAATATTGTTGGTGGGATCATAAAGTACACATCCTTTATCAGAAGTATGGGACAATACGTTTTAAGAGTTTTTGAACTACCAATTTCATGTCCAGAAAATTAGCAAAAGATTTAAACATAAGACTCATCAGAGAGTTATTAAAAGAGCCAAAAAGAGTTTAAATTGGTATATCTATTAATAAATGATTATTTACATTAATTATGTTATATCTATAGGCTTGCTTCTCAAAGTGTGGTCTATGGACCAGCTTCAGGATCACAGAGGAACTGGATGCAGAATCTCTGGCCCCAGCCCAAACCTAGTGAACCAGCATGTCTATGTTAATAAGACCCCAGAGGATTTGTAGGCACGCTCAAGTTTGAGAAGCACTAATCTACAAAGTGGAATACGACGCAACGATGAAAATCTTGCTTATTTTTTTAATACATCATGAACAAATTGGTTTATGTGAGGACTGACAATTCAATTTAACAATTGTATATCAACTAATGTAATCGACCACATCAATATGTAAAAAGAATAGTATGATCATCTCAGCAGATGCTGAAAAAAACTCCCAATGAAATAGATATCAAGTCATTAAAAAAAAAAAAAACTAACGGTAAATTAGCAAAAGAAAGCAGCATCTTTTTTTCCTGATAAAGTGTTTCTATGAACCACCTAATGATAAATGATTGAAAAGTTTGTTTTGGGATCCAGAACACTTGTGTGTCCACTGTTACAATTTATATTCAGCATCCTACTGGGAGTCTCATCCATTGCATTAAGACAAGAGAAAGAAATGAAAGCTTTAAGAATGGTGCAGTAAGAAACAAAATCCTCCTTAATCACAGATGATAAGATGAGTAAAAAATCCAAATAAGTCTACAGATAATTTAATAGGATTGGTCATACTTTAAAGATCTGCTGGAGATATATATATTTGAATATATAAGTTCAATTGTATTTCTATATATGAGTAATGAAGAGTTTCAAAATAAAATTTAAATGTATTAATAAAAAACAATCAAATATCCAGACATCTGTGGAAGATATGTAAAACCTCTATAGGACAGAGTGGAAAAGACTAAAAAGCTCAGAAAGACACATACATCATATTTGACTATGGATTCACATCAGAGGAGGCAGAAAGAGGGAGAGTATGGAATTTTAAACAGTCATCAAGTCATGTGAAAAAAAGAAAAACGCAACGGGACCCGCCACAAAATTCTCTCTCTCATCAGGGTTCTCCAAATCATCCAGATGTTCCCTTCCAAACCTCTGGCGATTCTTGGTTTTGATCATCTGCTTGCTTATTTGTTGTTATGTTTGATTGTGTGATCCTCTAGTTATAAAAGCTGTCTACCTTGAGAGGAAGACAGAAGATAAAGAACGCGCTAACTTAGTGTCTACTTTCTTGGTTGGTGTGCACTGGACAGACAGTATCACAGATAATACCTGAAGTCATTGACAGAGAGGTTAACGCGATGCCTCATCCATTCAGTGCTTAGGAGGCCCCATCATCATGGTGTTCAAGTGATCTTGTGCTGTACTGTTATCCTTGAACCAAAATACTTCTGGAGGCTACAAATCCTGGATCAAGGGATGGGCAGGACTGGTTCCTTCCGAGGGCTGTGAGGGAGACTCTGTTCCAGTCTCTCCCCTAGCTTCTGTTCCTTGGCTGGTAGCTGAATCAGCCTGATCTCTGCCTCATCTTCATATGGGTCCTCTCTGTGCATGCGTCAAATCATGCTTATTTTCAAAGGATTTTTCATGACCGAGAAAATTTTTCAGAACATAATACTGAATTCTAAAATGGGCACGCCAAATAGTCATAAGATCCCAATTTTATAAAAATAATGTCTATGCATTTTTAAAAGGTTAAAATAAAATACAACAAAAAGAACCATGCATATGCACAATTGTTTTTATATTTACGTTTCCTGATTTTTCACTGAGAGCCAATATTGCCTTTACAGTGTGTAAAACAAATGTAATAAATGAAGTGTGGGTAGGAATCCTTTAAATAAGAGGGTCTGGGACATGTGAGGAATATAAAGAGATTTTCCACTTAATAACAACCACCACAACAATATGTATTCACTATGGGCCAAGCAACACTCTCAGAGCTCTGTGTGTGTCTCATTTCACCTGCACAAAAGCCCTGTGAGGCCAACACCTCTTTCAGGCCCATTTCACAGATGAGAAAGAACAGAGTGGGCAGCAGGTCAGGCTGATTCAAGGGTAACATTCACAGGCTCAGTCTACTTGCTAACCCATCTGGTTGAATTCAGTTTTTCAAACACAGGTTGACTTCAGCATAATTAACTTCATGTTGTTTGCTTGGTGATGGGGTCAAGGAAGGAACTGGTGGGTGGTCTAGTTTTTTGTTTTCCTCTTGTTTGGTTTGGGTTGGTTGTGTTTTAGTTTCCGTGGAATCCAATAAATGCTTAGTCTGCATTTCTCACTTTTCAACTTTAAAAAGCATTCTGTTTAATGCTGCCTTGCTATTTATTGTTTTACCCTAAGAATCGAGATGGGCATGATGAAGCAGGAGTTTCAGGTCCATGGCCTCCCCAGCTCTTCCTGTGAAATGAGGCAGCAAGAGGAAAGAAAGAGCCCTAAGGGGTTCCCACTCAGGGAGTCCCATTCCCACAGTGACCCCCTGGTGCGACCTTTCTCTACATTTACTCCATTTATAATGTGAGGTGCCTGTGGCAGATCTCTACCAGCTCATTTACAAAAGCCACGGTCGATAAGTGGTAGAGCTGAGCTGACACCAGCTTCCAGATCCCAATTTTTTTTAATGTTGATATTTAAAGCAGTTATTTTTATTATTTTTATTTTTATTTTTTGCAGGGGAAGATTTGCCCTAAGCTAGCATCTGTTGCCAATTTTCCTCCTTTTTTTCTTCCCTTTTACCCCCCAAATCCCCAGTACATAGTTGCGGATAGTTGTAAGTTCTTCTGGTTCTTCCGTGTGAGCCACTGCCACAGCATGGCTACTGATGTGTGAGTGGTGTGGTTCCGCACCCGGGAACCAAAGCCAGGCCGCCAAAGCAGAGTGTGCCTAACTTAACCACTAGGCCATCAGGGCTGGTTCTTTTAATTAGTCTAGAATTTAAGGTCATTCTTTCTTCTTTGAAGGACAAGGCTACAGCAACTCCTCTCACGTTGTCCCATCACAGGCTTTGCCTGGGGAGCTGACTTCATCCATTGGTTAGGGTTTCTAAATCAACCTTTCTTTTGTTCTCTCCTTGAGTGCCTTGTGTAAAGAGCTGACTGATGGCTTGGTGTCCTTGTGTATGCTGTGCCATTTGGAGCCATCACAGGTTCTGGACACTCTGTCGATGCTCACTGCAGCTGCCTCTCCTCCCAGCTTTCTTTATCCACATTCAGACTCAGAGTGTGGAAACCCAAATGCATCCTTCCACAGGAGACATGTGCTAGACTTTCTGCCACCACTCATGATTTCCTTTTTGAATTGTTGCAAAATATAGACCACAACCCACGGGGTAAGATTTGAAGTCATTTAGCAAAGTCTTTAGAATTTCAAACCACCCTTCACTTCCCCTGCTCTAAGGTCAAGAGGGCAATATACAGAGATCAGCCGATGGCAGCTCAGGGCTTCCAGTCAGACCCCAGACCCAGCTCTGTGGGGGGAAGAAGTCAGGGAAGACTGAAGGAAAGAGGGACACAGAGGCTGTCACAGGGAAGAAGGGAGAGGGACTTCCTGGACTGTACTGGGTCCCAGAGGCACGAACACACACAGCATACGATGTGTGTGGGGCTTTTACAGAAGCTATAGGATAAACTGCCTGGCTCACCAGCAGAGGCCTCCATGATAAAGCCATGCTAAGTGTAATGGGTAGAACTATGTCCCCAAAACACATATGTTCAAGTCCTAACCTCCAGGACCCATGACTGTGACCTCGTTTGGAAAGAGTCTCTGTGGGTATAATCAAGTTAAAATGAGGTCATAATAGATTAGGGCGGCCATACTCCATCGATCAGTGTCGTCATAGGAAGAAGGAAATTTGGACACAGTCACAGACACAGAGAGGAGAAAGCCATGTGAAAACAGAAGCAGATATCGGAATAATGCATCTGCAGGCCAAGGACTTCCAAGGACTGCTGCCATCATCAGAAGGGTGAGAGAGCTATGGAACAAGTTCTCCTCCAGAACCTTCAAAACAGAACCAATCCTGCTGACACCTTGATCTTGGACTTCTGGTTTCCAGAACTGTGAGAGACTAAATTTCTGTTATTTCAAGCTACCCACTTTGTGGTAACTTGTTACAGCAGTTCTAGGAAACTGAGACATTAGGAGTTAAATATAATGAGGTATGCCTTAAATTTATATAATGTTATAAACCAATGTTACCTAAAAAAAAATAAATAAAAGCTCAAAAATAAAACAAACCAACAACAACAAAAAGAGTTAAATCCACTCCAGTAGTCACCTTCCAACACAGGGACCGTGTCTCTCCCATTGGTGATGAGCCAAGGTGTATCTATACCTTCTTGTTAGAAAGTCAACACATCTGAGGCTGGCCTGGTGGCGTAGCGGTTAAGTTCGCACATTCTGCTTCGGTGGCCAGGGGTTCACCGGTTCGGATCCTGGGTGCGGACAGGGCACCACTTGGCAAGCCATGCTGTGGTAGGCGTCCCACATATAAAGCAGAGGAAGATGGGCACGGATGTTAGCTCAGGGCCAGTCTTCCTCAGCAAAAAGAGGAGGATTGGCAGCAGATGTTAGCTCAGGGCTAATCTTTCTCAAAAAAAAAAAAAAGTCAACACATCTGGACAGCTGGGTCTGTTTTCCAAGGTTTAATCCAGAGCCATCCACTGAAAGCACCCAAACACTGCATCCCTACCCTGACTCTAAGAAAATCTATAGCTAAACCTCCCCAGGCAGGTGGCTGTGATCCTACTTTGAGAGAACTTTTAAGATAAGAGTCCCCCAACTATCCTTAGATATCCTTTGCAGTCCTTTCCAGAGAGACATTGTCCTTCAGGTAACTTCTTCCTTAGACCCATCACTCCATGCCCATCTTCACAGGGTTTCTTCAGACCCTTCAGAAGATCCAGCTTGAACAAGCTCTGGCCGCCCGAGCTGCACTGAATACCCCTTCTACCAAGGTGGTGGAAGTCTCTGGAACTCCTCCTCGTTTTCCAGACACCCTTTTAAACCATATATTTTGCTAATAATATGCAAAAGTTGTGATCATAAAAGGAGATCATTCATAAATGACTTTAAGAGAAGAAAAATCATTCAGTTTTAGAGTTTGCCATCAGACTCACTTTTTAAAGCAGTGGCAAAAAAAATCACTATTCTAATTTTATCAGTGGAAAAAGAAAGCTAAAAAGTAATACAGTATAGATGCGGGAATTAGGCCATTTTTATTAGGCTAAATTTGTCTAGGGGAATGAAAAGAGGGAGGGTGCTGAGAGCTTCTTGGCAACGCTCCCTGTTCTCCAGTAAAGGCAAATTGGGATGGCCCGTCTTATGATTCAGTCATTTTCAAAATCTATTTCCAAGAATGTGCATCAGAACTTCTTCCCCTGCCCTGGTCCTAGATTACACAGGCTTAAACCTAAAACAACTGCTACCATCTAACAGTATTTTTCTTGTATGTTTTTGAAAATTCCCATAGTATTCATCCCTGTGGTAATTAGACATTTATCTCTTCTCTTAACTCAAAACAAGCTTGAATGAGTTGGGAACAATATGCTCCATGGTAAGGAGCATATCTGTTTTGAATTGAGATTTATAGAACTCAAAGATAATGGGGGGAAGTCTTTTGGCATTTCATGGAAACCAGGAAATAGAGTGACTCTAATAATACCAATTTTCATTCTAGACTCCATGAATTTTACCTCAACCAGAGGTTGGCGAACATTTTCTGTAAAGGCCAGAGAGTAAATATTTTAGGATTTGTGGCCATATGATGTTCACAGCAACGACTCAACGCTGCCCATCGTAGCAGGAGGACAGCCAGAGACAATGCATGAAAGGTAGGTGTAACAGGGGAAGGAGCTGGAGCAAGATCGCCACCGCTGGGATGAGCGGGCCGCAGAGCCAAATGATTTGCTGAAGAATAATGAGTTCATACATGAAGAGTGATTAAATACTCAATAAGTATTAGTTCTCTTACTTTGGTGAATAAGGTTATTAATTTATTCTAATACAATGAGATGGAAATATAGTACGCTGATGGCTGCCTTACAAAGTTTAATCTTCCAAAACACTATTCCTAACCAGTTTTTAGCCATTATGCAATGGCCCAATGAAGATCCTCAAAGACAACCAATAAAAGTCATTGTTTACTTTTCCTCATATTTCATCTATCCCATCAATTCAGCAAATTCAGTTCTATCATCTTCAATAGACTGGAAATAAAAAAGAGGACTCTGTATAGACAGTCCACAAATAAATATGATGATGCAACTTTGGATAATAAGCTAGGTATTGAGTTTATTTTCTTTTCTTCCTAGTTTCTCCTGATGTAGAGAGCAATTATTTAGGTCAAAGAATATCACACCCAACGATTTGAGAAAATTGGAAATTGTCACCTTTTTGCCCAAGCAATGCTTCATACTACACGACGTAATTAGATGACCACAACCTAATAAAGTCTTTTATGTGATGCTAATCAATCTGGAAAACATTACTCTAAAGCATTTCCATTGATGAATCATAATCACAAGTGAAAGAGGCTGACCCTTAAGCTCTTGTAATTCGTGACTCTTTGTAGACAGTCAAAAAGGTCCAGGGGAATTCTCGCCATAATGGAGGAGATCCAAAAACAAATCAAAGAAATCATCTACTGCTTAATACGTGTATCCAACTCCTACACCAGAAACATTTTCAATTTGGAGAAGAAAACTTCCTTTGGCATTAATTAGATATCAATATTCATTTAAAATATTCTACTAAGAATAAATCACATTATATGTGTGACTATTAAAAGACCAGATAGATATATGATGGTTAGCAATTAGGCTCAATATAAAGCATTTTAGTATATTTGACTATAGACACATATAAAACTATTCAAATGATGAGAAATTTCATTACCTCACCAGCACTCAAAGCTTCTGGGCTTCTGGAAGACAAGGGACCCACGGTCACTTTGTAGGGAAAGCAAGAAGGTTAGGCACAAGCTTTTATAAGCTTTGGCTTAGAACGGACACCCGTTACTTCCTCCTTCAGCACAGTGGTCAGGAGCTCTGTCTAAATGAGCACATGGGCAGTTGGTGAGCAATAATTATAACAGGTGATCCTGTAGATATCAATTAGAAATACAAAAGGAGTTGTGAGTTTAGGAGGTGAATTTGAGTCTGGAGCACAGGAGAGGGATAAAGGAGAACTCACCTGAAGGGAGAGAGAGATTGACAGAATGTCCTATGCCGGAGACCAACTACCTCCCTGAACGTCACTTGTGAAACGTGGCTTAACAATAGCAATAAGGTTAAAAATCCCAACCTAAAGGTCATAGGAGATCAGACACAATATGAAGCATCCAGGAATTACTTTTAAATTAAGCTGTAAGAACAGAATTATATTTTTAAGAAAAAGGAGACAATAGTTCTGTTCTCTTCTAATCTGTCCCAATTACAGTTGGTATACTATATTCAGATCTGCGTAATGAGGGACAAAGAAGCTGGAGAAATTTAGCATATATTCAAACTGAATACATCAAGCCACAGCTTTGTCCTTCTCATGGTGGCTTGGAATACGGTGAGAGTGTGTGAGTGCATAAGAGTGTGTGTACATGAGAGAGAATGTGCGTGAGTGTGTGTGTGTCTCCTGGGTTACCAGTGTCTTTATTTTAGTTTTTCGGAGAAGATGGGAAACCTTCTCTAGTCTTCCCTGTAAAAAACACGGCCATCACCAAGGATGATGCAAACCTGGTGACTTGCATGCACTTCTGATCACAATCAAAGAACAGCGAGACTCTCCCAGATCTTTACATTATAGCACCCTTCGGAGTTCCCTCAGACATAAATAATCAATGAGGTGAATTATTTTATTTTGATGGGGAGACACGTGTCTCACTTACACAGTAATGGTATTTTAATTGCTAGAAGTTAATCTTGGGTCAGTGAACTGACCTTAGCTCCAAGCAGAACTCAGCTGCTGCAACAGAAAGTGCATCCTTGGCTTGGTTTTGCAGGCTCAGAGCCCAGAAGGACCGCAACCAGCCTGGATTTTTTTCAGAAGAGTAATTGTGTCGCCGCTATTTCCATCAATATTGTATTCCTCTGTCACAGCAACTTTTCCTCATGTAAATTTCAATGTAATACAAATTAAATTGGAACAGTAATAAAATGTAGTATTGTCGAGCCATGCACAAAAAGCAATGAATTTTCTAAAATTGACTAAAAACATAGATTTTATTGAAAGACCGCATCTGTCACTGTTCATATCAACAATACGTGGAAATGATGTTGATTGCCTGTCCCACAGCTATTTCTCTGCTCTTTCCCCTTTCTGGCTGACCGTGTCTTCAAAAGAGGAGCTACAAATGCCAGAGGTTCACCTTCTCATCTACGATGATCAGGATTAGATCTAGTTCCGGCTAATGAGATCTACAGGAAATTCTGCAAAAGAGGTTTCTAAAACAGATTTTCCTCCACGAGGAGATGGAAAGAATGAGATAGAGGAAAGATTGTGCCTTACTGTTGGGTTTTTAGTATTCGTTTTTATTCATTATATTATAAATGTGTACACGAGATGTTCTGGGTCAGACTCAGATTTCTTGTTAAATGCCTTGCAGCAAAGACTATGTGTCGGCCCCCCAGTCCCCAATGCTTACCCAAGAGGCAGCCTGATAAGAGCCGACGGGAATGTTTCCTACTGGTGGCCTGACACCGCATAGGTGAGGGATGAAGAGAAATGATTTTCCTCTGCTTATGAAGGAAAGCAGGCAGCTCCCCTCCTTAAAGGATTTCTCATACTCCAGCCCTTCGGCACAGAAATAAGATCACTCCTGGAAGCCAGAGAGCCCAGGTGTGTCTCAGAAGGTATTTGGAGATACGGGGTTAAAGTAGTAATTAAGTTTAAATGAGGTCATTAGGGTGGGTCTTAATCCAGTATGACTGGTATCCTTATAAGAAGAGGAGATCAGGGCAGGCCCCATGGCCCAGTGGTTAAGTTCACTGCTCCACTTCAGCGGCCCAGGGTTTTGACGGGCCGTGCTGAGGCGGTGTCCCACATAGCACAGCCAGAGGCACTCACAGCTAGAATATACAACTACGTACTGGGGGGGCGGAGGGGGGGGGGGGGGGGGGTTGGGGAGAAGAAGGAAAAAAAGGAAGATCAGCAACAGATGTTAGCTCAGGTGGCAATCTTTGAGAAAAAAAAAGAAGAGGAGGTTAGGACACACACCCGTATGCACACAAAGGAAAGACCAGGGAAGGACACTGCGAGAAGATGGCTATCCACAAGCCAAGGGGAGAGGCCTCAGAAGAAAACAAACCTGCGGACACCATGATCTCAGACTTCCAACTCCAGAATGGTGAGAAAACAAGTCTCGGTTGTTTAGCCACCTGGTCCGTGCAATGTTGTTATGGCAGCACGAACAGACTAATACAGATGCCAAAGGGCTTCTCACAGAGAATAAATTGTCACAAAACAGGCTTTGTCACATGGTGGCCTTTAGCTTACTCATAATTTTACTGAACATGTGTCCTGCCCTAGAGCCTCTCTAGAAGTGATTCTCTTGAAGGAGAGTAAGGGTATATACAATTTCCCATAGGCAAAGGAAGCTTCAAGC
Source organism: Equus quagga (assembly GCF_021613505.1). Lineage (NCBI taxonomy): Eukaryota > Metazoa > Chordata > Mammalia > Perissodactyla > Equidae > Equus > Equus quagga. The sequence continues at coordinate 5,615,376 of NW_025802777.1, forward strand.
TATGTTTTCATGTAGCATCTGTCACAATAGTTGTGGGCAGCATGATAAGGCTGCCCTTGCAAACTCCAAAGAAATCTGAAAGAAGAAGAACTTACTTTTTTCCCCGAGAGTGGAGGGAGTCTTATGAGCAAGAAAATCTTTAGCTATAACCTGTTCCAGAATACATAATCACTGCCTTAGGCAACCTGGAAGGCAGCCACAGGCAACTCATTCACCCCATAAACAGTACACAGCAAGAGGCTGCCCCAAGCCCCTGCCTGAAGGGCTGTGCAAGATAGCAGAGAAAAGACAGCACCTAAGAAAAAAGCTAATTAAAGGGGAAAATGAGTGATAAGCTATCTAAACACACAAAATGGGTAGTAATGAGTTGTACAAATATTAGCTAGCAAATATTCAGCTGCAGGGTATGAGGCTGTCGGCCAAGTTAATTTAGGTTATGTTTTATGGTGCCATATACATGGAGATGGTTCTTAGGGGTTGTGTTCTGATGCAGATAATTTGGAAAGTCGCAGACTGGAATGGATCCAACAGTCAGTGTGTAATTAGAGAGTCTCCCCATAGCGGGGAGATAATCTTTGTGACATCTGTGAATGGAGTCAGGAAGCCAGATGCTCCTGGCTGCCTACCTGCCTCACAGGCAAGGTAATGAGGACTTGGACAGCAAGGGAAAAGCTGATCAAGAGAGAGACAGCGTTCCTTAGAAAGTGAAATGTACAGGGTACTGAAATAGCGGTCCAAACCATTTTTTTTATAATAAGGCCACTCTTTCCAATACACTAAATACACCAACTGACATTATTCTTCTGTTTTTAATGCAATTTGAGATAGTAAGTTTCCATTCTTTACCTTGGGAGAATAAATCATTACTTGAATACATATGTATAGTTATCTATTACTAAATAACAAATGGCCGTGGCGTGGCTTTGAACACTCACACAGTTATAAGCTCACAGTTTCTGTGGATCAGAATTTGGGGCATGGCTTAAGATGGGTCCTCTGCTCAGGGTCTCACCAGGCTGAAATCAGGATGTTGGTTGGGCTGCATTCTCATCTGGAGGCTTGACTGGGAAGAACTAACTTCCAAGTTCACCGAGGTTGTTGGCAAAATGTATCTCCTTGCAGTTGTATAACTGAACTCCCCAATTTCTTGCTGAACGTCAACCAGAGGGTGATTTCAGCCCCTAGAGGCCTCCCACAGTTCCCTGCTATGTGGCTTTCTCCATAGATTCTGTCACAACCTGGCGTCTCACTTCGTCAAAGCCAGCAAGGGAAGTCTCCCTCTCTCTCAGGAAGGACCTGGTGCCTCTTTTAAGGGTTTTCACTGATTAAGTCAGGCTCACCAATGAGATTCTCCCTTTGGATTAACTCATAATCAACTGATTTGGGATCTTGATTACATCCTCAAAATACTTTGACCTTTGGGGGCCAGCCTGGTGGCACAGCAGTTAAGTTTGCACTTTCTGCTTTGGTGGCCCGGGGTTCACAAGTTTGGATCCCGGGTGTGGACATGGCACTCCTCATCAAGCCATGCTATGGCAGGCGTCCCACATAAAAAGTAGAGGAAGATAGGCATGGATGTTAGCTTAGGGCCAGTCTTCCTCAGCAAAAAGAGGAGGATTGGCAGCAGATTTTAGCTCAGGGCTCATCTTCCTCAAAACAAAAAAAAATACTTTGACCTTTGCCAAAACCTAGAAATTGTAGCTTCTGCTTACACTCAAGGGAAGAAGATTATGCAAGAGCAGGAATATCAGAAGACAGATCAATGGGGATCCCCTTAGGGTCTGTCCACCATAGCATACTTCAGTGTTTTGTTTCTAAAATTAGTACTACATATTAGTATTTCTACTGAATTCTTACAAACATTGAATATAAGAAATTTTAATGCCTTTTGATGTCCTCAATCCCTTTGCACATGTGAGTAGATTATTCATAGGATTCTATAGATGCTGAAGGGGACAGAGAGGGAAAAATGGGAGAGGTTAAGTAGGGTGTATACTGTCTGAGTCCAGATTTGGTGTTCGACTTCTGACAGCTCTCTTTCCCTTCTGCCCCACATCTGGGCAGCTAAGAAAGTCCAAGTGCTTGGTCCTTTGGTGCCAGTGGGACGTCCAAACTATGCAAGCTTTAGCCCATAAACAAAGACCCTCACTCCCTCCCCATCCCCTCCCCAGCATAAAAGCCACGAAAGCTTATCCTGCTCTCTCAAGCCTTTATCAGACCTGCTTAGGAGCCTGTCCCAGGCCAAAAAGCCTCACTCTGTGAGTAATAAACTCATCGTAGCTCTTGGTGTGTATGGTCTCATCAGTCTCAACAAAGCCAAATTTTGGGTGCAAAATGAGAAATAGGGTAAAGACATGGAAAAGTGTGGAAAGGATAAAAGAAGTTCTGAAGAACTGGCTCCTTCACCTGGGCAGCTTGCTGGACTGGGAGGGGCTGGAACAGCATTGTCCTGATGCACGGGATCTACTGTCTCGCTTACAAATAAGGACTGAGGCACAGAAAGCTTGCACAATGAGCCCCAAGTCATGCAGCCGGCAGGTGCAAGTTGGCCTCAGAGACAGGTAGGCAGGCTGGCTCCAGCCCCTACACGCATGACCTTGTCCCTCAAGAAGCATGAGATCCTCACGAAACGAAGAGACCACAGCACACTGGAAACACCATTGCACAAATCAAAATGGCAGGTGGGAACTGCACTGTCACTAAATGAGGTGTGAATGTCCGTTCGCTCCTGTTGCAAACTTGGCAGGGAAACATGAGAGAAAATGCCTGAACTGTGCCTTGTCAAGGGAGGATGAGAACAACACTGTCGAGAGGAGACAATGAGGAGACAAGCCGTTCCTGAGCAACGGGAGCTGCAAATAGCTGGCTTTTAGCCACCACCTGTGATCTTGACCAACAACAGTGAGATAGAAAACATGAAAAGACCACTGGCCACTGTCATCTGTGGACCTGGGCTCTAACTGGCTCTGCCACTCACTTGCTGGCAAGCCTGTAGAATGCTGGTCCGTAGAAGGAGGCTGGCAGGGGAGGCGCCCTTGGGCTGTGGGGCACACGGCCCCCTCCTCAGTCTCCCTCTGGCAGCCCTTTGTGATTCCAGAATGTGGCCAGCATCTGGAACAAAATGGGCATTTAATGAAGGAAAACTCTCCATTTTAAGTTAAGGAGATGGAAGCTCAAAGAAGTAAACTATGGCAGGTGCTGGAAGATGCCTCATGGACGTCCACGTGTAGGGCAAGTAATTGACCAAGGCCTTGAGATGTTGCACTTTGAAATCCATCATCACCGTGTTTGCATAAAGCCACACTCCCCCTGGGCTGCTCCCAGCCAATGACCCATGCAGGCTTGTTCCTGGGATACAGGTGCTCCCCAACAGCCCTATGGAACCTTCCAGAGACTAAAACATGGCAGTCTGGGATGGATCCTCCCAGCCTTCCCTGCTTCCCTCTCCATTTTCTCTCACGCAGTAGTTTCCCCTAATAAAAACCATGCACGTTTAATCCCATCTTGACCCATGCTTCTCAGAGGACCAGACAACATATGACTTGGCTTGGTGTGCCAGGAGATCCCTGCTCAAATTCCCTTTATAGTTCCAAAGCGCCCTAATCTTTGCTGCACAATTCATGAGTGCTCTCCTCTCTCTTGTGAGGAGCTGTTGTAACCAGCAAACTGTCAGAGTGTACTTAAGTCACCCTGAGATATGAGTCCTTTCTTCAGAAGATAATTTACATGCTCTGCTACACAGAAAATCACTTAATGCTTCAATGAGGCTTACCAAAAAAGTGCTGAACTTTCCCCTATGACTACAGCGCTCCCCACAGAAGAGAAGGCTTTCCAATGGAACCAACTGGAGGGAGGAAAGGGACCTACAGGATCAGGTTCAACATCTTATCCCAAGGTGGGTCAAAAACAGAATCAGGACATCGCCCATTTGGAGCTGCCACCCACTAGTGGGCAAAACCATCAACATCCGCCCCCTAAAACTGTAGGACAGCTACCCATGTCCAACCAAACACTTGAAAAAATAATCTCTCAAGCAGAGGGCTGCAATTAATGTAGCCACATCTGTCCAACAGTACTACTATTTGGAATCAAGAACATTCTCATGGTTGTCAAGACTCTTGGTGTCCTGGAAATTCTACCAAGGTATTTAAAAATGTTTAGGCTTAAAAATAAGTGGATACACCCGAGAAGAAGTGTGTCACCTCTAATCTTTGGCTAGCACCTAATGTGCTAGTCTGAGGTCGCTGAGCTACACGTTAGCAGATGTTCTGGAAACAAAGGGCTGACTGAGGAGGATGGCACAGGTGCCCAGATCGGCTTACGCTGAAAGGCATTTTCAAACTCAGGGGCCACAGCAAAATTAAAAGGGTTTAAAATTGTTTCTCTACCGGTCCTGTGGACACACCAGCCCCTCTGCCAGCAGACCAAAACTCCTGAGGGTCAGGTGCTGATCAGATCCAAAGTCCTTTATCAGGCTGTCAACATGTCCTAAATAAAATGAAGAATGTTCCTCATAATCTCAGCAATGAGGTTTTGAGTAAAATTATTTGTTTCCAACCCAAGCTTATGATTCAGATCATTAATAGTAATTCTACCTGAAGCCCATGGCATTTGTACCCATGGCCAGGACACAGTCTCATTAATATTCATTTTCTTGGACAAGGCTGTGATCGCTTAGTATTTGGGATTGTTTACAGGCTGGGTCTTACTGATGCTCTGTTTTTAAAAGCTGAATTTACAACCAGAGAAAAACAGCATTTATTCCTATTACAATAGCAATGGCAGAGGGGGTCGAGTCTAATAACTTCTCTGAGGGTTAAATTGATGTTAATAATTAAAAAAAAGGGAATCCAGACCATTACAGCCTCACAGACATTAACTTTTATTATAAATATTAACACTGGTAACTTCACATTGATTTTTTTTCACACACACACACCACCACCCCCACAATATTTCGAGCAAGAGGAGAGGACGACTTTTCCTAAATTCAGATTCTGTTAACCTCTTGAATTCCAAAATCCAGCCCAAACTAAACCTAACCTTAAGTTTCTTAATCCCCTTCACAGCCACCCTTGGGTCCTTCAATTCCTCCCCACCTAAAATAAACCAAAATGGGCTCCTTTGCCATGAAATAGAGCAAAGTAAGCATGCCCCAGACAAAGCAGCAGCCAGGGGTTTCCGAAGCTGTGTGTCTGCTGCTCCCCACACTCCATCACACGAAACTTAGTTAGACCTGCCTCTTGTTCTGGTGGGGTCTATTTGTACCGGTTCTAACCCAGCCAATAGGTACAGATGTCCTGGACCACCCTCAGGACACCTGGCTTGCAGGAAGACTCAAGGAAAACAGGCTATCCCAGCAGATCGGCCACATGGCTGAAGGCAGGACCCAGTCTCCTCCCACAGCACAGGGGTGAATTTTTCAAACAAGTTGGGTTTAAGATTATAGAACAGATCGTGGATGTTGGAGTCAGATAGACTGGGTTCTAATCCTCCCTCTGCCACTTATTCTATAACTCTGGGTGAGTTGTTTAACTTCTCTAAGCCTCAGTTTCCCCATCTCTTCAATGAAGATAATCCTGCTACCCACCATGCAAGGTTGCTTTGGAGAATAAATGGGAAAATGAATCTGAAGCATTTAGCAGAATGCCCAGCACAGAAGTGCTGTTATAATAATATTATAGTTGATTCTGAATCTTCTCTGCTTGGGGGTGAGGACAAAGGCATTGAAAGTAAGAGAACCTGCTGGATCTCACAGCACAACAACAGATGGAGTGAGCTACCTCTTCCGCACCAGCAAAGGCAAGGTGACAATTCCCTGACCTGCACTGTATACACACACCCAGCTCCGTGCCCTTGCTTACATGAGAAATGAGAACTGCTGTGGAGGTGAAGGATGTCCTAAGGAAAAGCACAATCAACAGGAATAGTATGTTCAAGAAACTATGCTCACATCAATGATAAAATATCTACTGACAGTTAATTGTTGAAATGCTATAGTCCAAGAAGCCATTGTAAGCCAACATTTTTAAGGGGTCCATTTCTGGCTGCTCAGATCTTGTCATCACATTCTCCAGACCAGCAGGTGACAAGTGGGTTTTATTACAATCAATAGGAAGTGGCTGCCCAAAGTTATCTATTGAGAAAGATCCTGAGGCTGAGTCAGAGTGACATCACCATTTAGTCATGTTATCCAGGTGACTGTAAGAATAGGGGGTATCATGCCACAGATTTGTCATCCCCGTCCTAGACAATTCAGAAATGAAAAGCAGTTACACAAACACATAGTCATTAGAAATCTTGTATCTCGATCAGCAAGGAGTTAGGTCATCATCGCCAAAGAGTACTGATAGCATAATTGTTCCTGGAAAGGGTCCGCTATCTCTCGAATGTGGAGGACATTAGCTCCTGGCTTTGCAGTGATGCACTGAGATGGTGAGGCAGTACAGAATCCAGCGTCTGCTTGCTCATCGACCCCTCCGAATGGGGCCCCATGGCCCAGCAGATGAGCCAGCTGGAGTCCCAGGATGGCTGGGTCAGAGTCATGGAGGAGACCTGGGAAGCTCTATTGTTCCCAGAGCCTAGGGTGTATGCATAACCCTGTGACTCCTGGCCACCCCTCAGGGGAGCTAATGGCCTGCTGATTTCACCATCCACCCTTGCATCCATCAATTACCCCATTGGAAGCAGCTCCCCTACTCCAACGTTACAAGCCTCCCTCAGTGGACCACCCAGCCCTGGAATCAGAATTTGCACTGGGTCCCTCCTTGCTCACACTTCTTCTTGAGGGCTCTCTGATCCTTTGGCCCATGCACCCGGATACTCTAAATCTGAAGGAGCACGCCATTCCCTTCTGCCTCACTTCCGCACACTTGCCTGATCGTTCTATCTCTGTGTTATCTGGCTCTCGGTCTCTGGCTTGCCTGGGGTCTTCTTATTCTAATAACAAGAGCTGCCTCATGGGGTTTTTGTGAGTATTGAATAAGATAAAAATGTAAAGAGCTTAACACAGAGTTGTCATAATTATTTCCAGCCTAGGTATTCAGACTTTAAATCCTGACTTGACTCTCTTGTCCAGCCCAGTTCCAGCATCCCCAGTACACTCAGATGCCGTCCACATTAAAGACAATGGGAGTTGGTGTGAAGAGCAGAGAGACACAGGATGTCCTCCCAACATCCGGCCACAAGTAACTTGTCTCCTGATCAGATATCTAGTGTCTGACAAGTCACCTAGCACAGTGAGGTGCAGGGTATTCCTGCCCCAGTTATTCAGTAAAGCACTAATTGATAAGCTATGTGCGCTCCGTAAACATGGGTGGAAAAGTCGGTTTCAGGGTGGATGCTCAGGAAATCAAAAATTGTGAGCACGACCCTGGAACACACTTAAGGAAAAGCAATGGAAGGAAAGCCAGCACTTTCAAGAAAATGATAGCTGTTACGCCTCAAACACATTCCCAAACATAAGCATTTGATGTTAATACAACTGTGTTTGAAAGTCACTAGCCGTGGGATGACATTCATATGAAGACATTGAACATAGACTTGCGTTTGCAGAATAACTGGTTTCCTTGCACACTGTTTTGAATAATAGGCATTACACATGGCCTTATGCTGCAATGATCAGACTTGTAGACACTCAAGTTATCATTTTGAACTGAGTGTCACATTCAGTCAACTCCAAAATTAGTTCTGTAACCATGAATATAAATAGGTAGCAACTGAGTAAATAAAAAGAACAAGATAGTTAGAAGATTTTCATTTTCTATACTATAGTAAAATCCACCAAATTTGCCTCTTTGTCATCAATGTTTGAGAATAATAAAAGAATAATAATAATGATAGAAGAAAACAATTAAAAATCAATTCTCTTTTATGTACAAAATATGAGTTACTGGAATCCAAAGTATCCTAAAGTACCTCTTCCACTTTTCCTTTCTTCCTACATTCCATGTTCAGATCTATGGTTTTTTAAAATTGGTATGTGGAATTTTTTTCTCCAAATAAATCCACCAATTTAAGTACATCTTACGTCAAACTTATTCTGAAGAAAAAAAACAAAAACGCGTGTGGGTCTGTCATTCTGCTGCATTGCAGCCCCCATCAAACACTCTGATGTGAGATATGCAAACTTTTCCTACAAAACAACAAAACCACCATTTTCGTTAGTATCAGCTTATAATGGGCTCCATTTCTTATCCTACGTGACCAAGTTCTCCATGAACTCACCAAGGCTGGAAATCTTTCTCTGTGCTCAGAATTCCCCAGCACACCAGGGCGGGCTGGAGCACACTCGGAGAGCTTGGCACTGGAAGTTGAGTCGGGGGAAGACATTTCAGCCCAGAGCAGGCTTGAGGGAGATGGAGAGTCAAGTCTCATGTGCCCTGATGGAGGCGATGGCCATGGAATATACCAGAAATTCTCTCAAGGTGGACAGCAGTAGTTCCATACCTCACTGCTGACCCTTTCTTCTGCTTTCAACGGTTCACTGACGTGGTGACCTGCAGAGTCGCCACCAACAGGTTAAGTAGAAATAGACCTTTCCCAGTCTTTCCATGTTTCACATGGACCAAGTTTCATGGCTATTTTTGAAGAGGGGCAGATGGTTCCAGCATAAAGAAGAACTTCGAGGTTACAAACTAGTTTTCTTCTTACCTTTTTTTAGACTTTCAAATGAATAAATGTAGACACCAAGAGGTAAACACGAGAAAAGGACAAAACAGAAAAAGGAAAATATGAGAAGAATATAAAGAGAAAGAGGGAAGAAGAGAAGCCTGGAAGAGACCAGGTCTTAAAAAGAATCATGGCGCCAGCCCCACATAGCATAGCTCGGGATTCCTGCGTGCATGAGTGTGGGCTCCTGTGCGTGTGCATGTGTGTGCACTCGAGTCAGCAACCTAAACTGTACAACCTTCCAGTTCTCACTTCCTGACCTTAGGGAAGTATCCATTTTTAACTCCACAGTGAGTTAACTTAACCTTGATGAGTATGTTTTCTGGGGAGGAGGAACAGTCCATTTCCACAGTTAACCAAAGTCACCCTTCAATGTATAATTCCTTTTAAAGCTTGGCTAAATGTTCTCCACTGTCTATCATGCAAAATAGATTCATTCTACTCTAACCACAAATAAATTTCACCATTTTATATATATGTATATATATACACACATATATATGTATGTGTATACATACAATATTTTTGCGCATATGTAATATATACATGTATAGTTATGTATATGTAGCCAGCCCTGGTGTCCAGTGGTTAAGATTCAGCACTCTCACCACTGCAGTCCAAGTTCATTTCCCGGTCAGGGAACCACCCCACCCATCTGCCTGTCGGTTGTCATACTGTGGTGGCTCCATGTTGCTGTGATGCCAAAAGCTACACCACTGGTATTTCAAATACTATCAGGTCACTCATGGTAGACAGGGTTCAGTGGAGCTTCCAGACTAAGAAAGACTGGGAAGATGTGTATTTTGATTGCCCAGACAACGAGCTTTCTAATATCTCCATTGTACACCTAACAATTTCACCCTTGTAATTTATAAGCAATTGAATGGGAGACATTTGGAGACTTTGCAAAGATTCTTCCACAAGTTTAGCATCCATTGCTTTTTGTCCAAATTAGTCTTCACTACAATGGTCAAGATGCAAAAGTTTCAAAGTTTTTTTAACAACTTTTAATCAACAGTCTGAAGAAGAATATTTGATTTTTTTTTTAATGACTAAAGAAACACATAGAATCATCCAGCCTTTTTTCTTCCCCAGGAAGTGCTTTCTGGACCTTTGGACCCCAGGCCTTGCCTGGGGTCTCTGGAGTCTGAGAGGTATTAGTGTCCCCAGGTGGAGAAGCCTTCTGAGAAGACAGTAAGCGACTTTGCCCAAAACCCAGATCGGGACTGGCCTCCTGCCCTTTGGAAAGTGAGCAGATCTTGCTTAACAAACGTGCCTCTGAACACTTGCCCAAAGGCAAGACGCTTTCCTTAACTTTGAAATCCAATGACGTTGGATATTTTAAAAAGCACCCTCAAGTGGTACATTATTTATTTTTAAGAGGCATTTGTGTGAATATTTGCTTACACACCCCTTACAGACAGATGACCAAACACCTCAGTTTTCCCCAGACAGTTCCGGCTTACTCGAGCTGTCCCGGTGTATTAATGACAGCATCCTCTGTCACTTTCAAACATGACCTCCCTGGAAGATAAAGTATATAATCACCTCTTCTGTAGACCTATTTTTCAAATAAATATCTAAGTACTTATTCCAGGCCTACAGCATCATTTTCTGAATGGAAATCACTTTACATTTTTTCCTAATTATAAGGATAGGAAAATACTTTGTGAAAAAGAAATCAGAAAATACCAAGGCATAAAGAAGAAAAACTCAGGCTGGACCCCATTTATTAGCTTGTTCCCACTTGTGGTACTGTGTTAGCTTCTACACACTTTCACACCCATTTTCACACTTGAGTTGCATAAGCACACTGTAATATAGCTGAGCTGAGATTACTGTCTCTCCCTGTTCTACAGCTGAAGACACCGAAGCTAGAGAACCTCTGACCCAGATATTCTGCCTGGAAAATCCGTTTGCTCTCCACGGTATCACATTGCCCGGGAGACTCACGTGAAGAGAAATGCACAGTCGCCGCTGTAACAGCAATCACGGCTGATATGGCGGAGTTGTCACCAGGTGCACGCCTTTAAAGCTCTGAGCAGTCTTAAGAGGTGGGCATCAGAGGAGAAAATGATGCTTAAAGAGGATAAACAATTGTCCGATACCCGTCTCACAGCTCATAAGTGACGGATTTGGTATTCAAACCTAGACCCGCCTGGCTCCTAGGCCTGAGTTCACGGTCACTACAATCTAACCACCTTACAGTTTTTAAAATCAATCTTATTAAGATATAGTTTACATACAACCACAGGCACCCATTTTAAGTATATAGTTCATGAATTTGGGGATATGTATACATCATACAGCCATCACCGCAATCAGGATTTTGAACATTTCTGTCACCCCCAAAAGTTTCCTTGCGTTTTTTTGCAGTCAATGCCCACCCCCAGCCGGCAGCCGCCTATCTGCTTTCTATCGATGTAGTTAGTTTTGCCTTTTTAGAATGTTATATAAACAGAATGATACTCTTTCCTCTAACAAGGCTGAATTTCACCTGAGCCCTGTGCTCCTGGAAAACAGCACAGGTTCAAGGAATCTGCCACCCTTTTGTGTTCTGGGAAACAGCGTGCTGTAAAAAGCACCTTTCCACAAACGACTTAATAAGACTCCCAGAAGCCGTCCTCATTTACATACGATGGGGCCAGACACAGATCCTGCAAATTCCCTTTCTTTGCCTCATAAATGATTAGCCGGACTGCCTGTGCCCACTATTCAATCAGAACAGAATGCTTATTAACCGAACTTGGGCTAAGAGTCTCTCCTTCCCCAGGCCTGTGAACTCTGTTCCACCCTCAGCCTGAGCCAGCAGACAGGCCCTCCCAGAGAAACAGCCCTGCCCTCGCCGCCCCTCCTAAAAACAGCCGGCCTCAGGGTCAAACACTCCTGATCTACCACTCACTCCTGTCCACACCACCTCCCCACACCTGCTTCTTCCCAGCCTCATTGACTCCTCTCTGTAAAGGAAAATGCTCACACCTACCTTTGAGATGCTCACCGAACTTACGGTCTGAAGAGTTTCCCTATGCAACAGTCCCTCCCCCTCTTGCAATAGACTCTTGAATTAAGTTTCTCCATGCAAAGTCCAGATTTGTTTCTTATTTGACATGTATCTGGCTTCACCTGCTCAGCATAATGGTTTTAAGATTTGACGTTTTTCTGGATGTCAGCAGTTTATTTCTTTTTCTTGCTGCATAATACTCCACTGTATGAATTTACGATGAGTTGCTTCTCCATTCTCCAGTTGATGGCCACCCAAGTCGTTTCTTGAGTTTCGGCTGCTGTGAACATCCTTGAGCCCATCTTTTTGTAGACACGGCTTTCACTGCTCTGGGTAAATACCTAAGAATGGAATCCCTGGGGATTCACATTATGTGTGAAAGTCGTAACATCCTCTCCTTTGATTCCACCCTATGAGACAGGCTTAGAATAGCATTTTCTGATTAAAATGCTTCCAGAAGTGAGATGCTGCACGGTTTCCTCATTTGCATTTTACTCATGTATGAGCACATACGATGATTCATTTAAAAACATGAGCATCACATCAAATCTCCCATTACCAACCAGCTCGGCATCCAGCGCGATTGCAGAGGAGGTTGGAACACGTGCATATCAGTTTCTAGCAACACGTATGTCCCTTCTGCTGAAGGATTGCTTTAATTTTCCCGTTTTTAATGTTCCATTCGCAACGTTATCAATATCACGTCCTTTTTCCCGCACATCTGCTGTTTCCCCTCCACTTCTCTCCCCAGTGGAGCCTGGTTTATTGTGTTCATAAATAAGAAATGGCAAACGTTCGTTCCTTTTAAGAAAACAAAGGCACATTTCTTTTCATTCTACCAAATTAAGCTCAGCTACTCCACTAGCTAAAATTCATAAGACAATTCCAGCGAGGAAGAAAAAAAATCAGCCTTAAAAACAAAATCCCCATTTGAATAGGGAGGAAAGAGAAGAATAGAGGGGGTTGAAATGTAAGCTTCCCTTTGTGAATTTTCATTTCTGCCTTAAATGGCTTCTGCTCAGGTGTCCATTTAACTCTCAGCCGGCTTGATTTCCTCCCTCCCTGTGACAGGGCAGAGAGCTGATGACCTGGGAGTGGACATGGCCAGGAGGTGTGGAGGGAAGAGGTGGAGAAAGGATCCCAGGAGAGGCAGAGGGAGCTGGCAAGAGGTCTCTCTCCCTGGTGGTCTTACAGTTCTGGAGAAGAACTTACCACAATTCTATTTTTGCTCTGAACATTTCCACCTACACGGATCAAAAGCTTTCCAACTTCCCGGCACTCAGTTGTCCAGTTTACTGCTTGTCAGAAATACCGACTTCTGCCATCAATAATTTACAGCCTTTAAATCTTTAAACTCTACTGTTCCTGGAACACAGGCTTACCTGGAAGCAGTGGATTTTTAACAGAAGCTCATGTTCTCAGGTTAATTACCTGGTACTCATGGCTCCACTCTCCAATTAACGCCCTTGAATCCCCACATAAACCTCCTGCCATTTCATCATTGCTTCCACACCAGTGACTTGTAATTACAGATTTATAAGCAGAACTTCCAGCCCCATGTTAGGACATTGCGGAGGACTGAGTAAATACACTTCTGGTTAAATGTGTCTGTGGGCTTGTTTTGCTGCTGGTGGATTTTTTTTCTTTATCTCCCAGAACAAAGCAGCCTGTTTCTTTGCTTTTGTTTTTCACCAGGAGTAGGCCAGATTGCAGTCACTCTCAACAGGTCCCTTAACTGCCCTGTTCTTCTCAATCTGTCTCTGTTGTTTCATCCCATGTGGCTGAATACTGTAAAAGAGGAAGGAAGAGAGAGCCCTTCTGCTGATTCCGGCCGTGCCGCCTCTTTGCAGGAGGCACAAACACATCCCAAACCCCCACCCAAAGGCAGACACACAGGCCTTAGCACCCACTCAGAAATCTTCCTTCACTACCCGAGCCCATTCCTTCTGCTGAAACAGCCACTGTTGTCCATGTCACAGAGTTGCCAGAGTTACCAAATAAAATTACAGGACGTCCAGTTAAATTTAATTTTCCGGTATAAAAAAAATTTGTTTAGTATAAGTATGTCCCAAATATTTCACGAGACAAACTAAAAAAGTTCCTTGTTTATCTCAACAAAATTATTTATTTATCTCACCCCACCTGTTCACTACCTAAGATGAACAAGAGACACAAGATTTCAGAGAGTATTTGCTGATTACGGCCTGCAGGGAGCCTGTGGACTTCAAATCCCAATTGGAACTGGGTTCAAAGCCAACAAAAGCAGAGGCAGGTGCCCACTGTTGGGTGGTTTCCATGCCCAGCCCCCACCCACAGATGGGGGTTCTAGCTGGAGAAGATGCCTGCTCTGGGGGACCACAGCTGGGAGAAATTGATATGGAACCTCTTAATCTCAAGTTTGTGCACCCGATGCCAGTAAGCCAAACGCCGAGACATCGGTCCTTGGAGGTAGAGAAGGCGGAAAGACAAGTTCCCTCAAATGCATCTTAACAAAAGAAGAAAGCAGGGGTTTTTATAGAGCTAAGGGGCTTGGGAGGTAGAGTTTCAGAGAAACAAAGGGGAAGTCCCTGATCCTTTCACTCCAGATAAGCCCCTGAGCAACCAGACTTCCAGGCATCAGCTGGTTACCTGGTGGTCATAACTTCCTTAAAGACATTCTTTTTCTTCTGCAAAACAAGCTCATAAATCCTCGTGACCTTTGAGTCACCTCTCAGGTTAAACAAGAAAACAGCAAATTAGTAAGATTAACTCCTTTTCATCTGTGTCTATGTTGGGAACAAGGTCAAAGTGTAATCATGTTCTTATTGAATATTTAGAGTAACCCTCAGGTACCCAGCTTCAAAATCCTCCCAGAGGAGCTGGGCTTCTGGAGGGCAGCGCTGTCTGAGGCTTCTCACGGGAGGGCCGCCGGAACACACGTATCACAGCGTTTACTCCTCCCCCCCCATTTCAAGTTCCACTCTGCCTCTGCCACTCGCCAGATGGATGCTTCTGTTCAAATACAGAAGTGCAGACCGTGACTTTGCCAGGGGTCCCAAAGCCACCTCCATGGAAAGCGCAGCTCATCTCGGAGGTGGCCAACTGTGAATATCGTGGGGGTGGAAACACATTTCCCACGGCTGGAAGGTAGACATAGGGGCCTGACCTGGGTTTGCCTTGCTCTGCTAGAGGCAGAGAACCAATCTTTTGCTGTTGCCATCCTAAATCCCACAGCCCGGAGACCTAGTTCTGGAGCTACCCTGACTGCACAGGAGCGAAGTCTGCTGAGCACGTGGAGCATGGGGACTCAGGCTGTCACTCTCCTGAAAGGGGTGATTTATGGCCCCGGACCTGCACCTCACCGTCTGTTTTCTCAGAACATGCTGTTAATAGCCTGTGCATCAGGCCCTGGTAGGGAGGGGAGGGAAAAAGCTGTTTAAGGACTTTCAGCAAATTTATTTTCCTGCCAAGGCAGCACTGTATTTTGGCCCAGATGGGTGGACTTTCTTTCAGCCACAGAAAAGTTTTACTCAGAAATAAATAGGTACATTCACATTTGTTTGCTGAGCTCTCTTTGGGACCTTATAAACTGTTAAATTACCTGGCAGGGAGAAAGAACATGAAAACGGGGCCCAGACTCTGGTCATCAGTGACAAGCTCATTAAAGGATAGAGCTGCAGATACGAGATATCGAGTTCATTACGCAGATGGGGAAACTGAAGCCCAGAAGGGCAGTAATTTTCTCAAGACCTCACAGCTGGTCACTGGCAGACTGGTTTCCTGATTCTCACACCACTACCAGCTCCGGCCCGTGCCCCATAGGGCTCTTGACAGGGAGTGATACCGAACCTGAAGTGAGTTCGCTCACCCGTTGCGCAACAAGCCAATCTCTGACACCCAATGTGGTGGAAGAAAGTAGGAATTTTATTTTTTGCACAGCGCTGAGCAAGGAGAGAGGGCAGCTAACACTGAAATCCCAAACTCTCCGAAAAGCTAAAAGGAAGGGTTTTTATTTGGGGTTTTAGGTAGGGGAGGGGGAGAATATGGCCTTGCTGGTCGGAGGTTTCCCACCAGCCTGTCTTTGGCTTTGAGACTACTTGTGGAGAGGAGGGAGCCCGTGACCTTGCTGGTCAGCAGCTTTCCCACCAGCCTGTATCTCTTTGCGGGGAGGAGATAATGAACCCAGGTGCTTGTCCTTGGTGGTGTCTGTCTCCATGGAGGATAGTGGATTCTGGAGCGAGGAAGCCAGGGAATGAGGGCTTTGGTTTTAACCCCATATATGCTGGGTTTAACGTGGGGAAACTGATATCAGGGTCGATATCAGCAGGAAATGCCAGACTCAGCCAATAAAAAAATACAAGGAAGCTGGTTAACTTTAAATTTCATATAAATAATGAATAAGTTTTCAATATAAGAATGTCTCAAATGTTGCATGGGACATAAAAATACAAAAAAAATTGAAATTTTTTAACAGTTTTATTGGGGCATAATTGATATGCCAAAAAATGCACATATTTAATGTATACAACCTGATGAGTTTGGACATATACATACACCCATGATACCATCACCACAATCAAAGTAATAAACATATCCATCACCTCCAAAAGTTTCCTTGTGTCCCTTTACTGGATTGAAATTTATTATATCAATGTATATTATTCAAAGCCTCAATTTATTCTGGGTGTATTTGCTTCACGTCTTCCTGAGAGGCAGAGTGGAATGGAAGGCCAGGATTACAGATGGGCTCTCCTGGCCACCCTAGATGAGCAGAGTCTGGATAAGGTGGATTAGAACCACATTTCAAGACAAAGAAAAGGTTACCGGTATACAAGAAAGCTCCCCAGTGGTCAAGAAAGAAATAGACTCCAATAAATGAAAAGAATTGGAGAGCAAGAGGTGGAAGGCGTACAGGGGTGGGGGACGTGTCAAGGGCTGAGGGGCAGCCAGAGAAGCACCGTGATGTCCCTCAGATCTGGACACGAGTGTTAACCAGAGAGGGAAGTGAGCAGGAACCTGTGTCAATACAAGATGTGGCCTTGACCTTTCCAGGCTGTGGGCTGGATTTCCTCCCGTGGACCACAGAGAGATGGAGCTAAAACATTCTCATCTCGGAATAAACCCCCACACAATGTTCTAACCTCATTCTCAAGTTACCCAAGTTTTCTAGGTCTTCCAAGCTAGGGTCATGCCAAGGTTCCCTTAATGGACCAAAATAATAGACAGTCAATCCTCGTTATTTGCAGATTCAGTATTTGCAAATTTGTCTGCTCCATAAAATTTATTTGCAGCCCCAAAATTGATACTTGTGGTGCTTTAGTGGTAATTTGTAGGCTTTCAGAAACTTTGCATAGTAGGCTGACCAGCACATTCCCAGCGGAGGTCGAACAAAGTAACATTCTGCCTTCTTGTTTCAGCTCTCATGCTGTAAACAAGTGTCCTTTTCTTGAACTATTTAGTGCTACTTTTTTGTTTTGCATTTTTGTGCCTTTTGGCTGGTGGTTTTGCTGTTGAAAATGGCCCCCATGTGTAGTGCTGAAGTGCTGTCTAGTGCCCCAAATGCAAGAAGGCTGTGATGTGCCTTATGTAGAAAACATGTGTTAGACAAGCTTCATTGAGGCAAGAGTGAAGTGTCTTTCAGCATAAACATACATAAATCAAGGTTGATGAAAATGTGACCAGAGGCTCACAGGTACCCAGCCCTATATATCCCTTAGGAGCAATAATTGATTATTCACTAATTCAGTATCTGCAACAACGTTAGGGGACATAACTACCATGGATAATGAGAATCAGTTGTGCCAGAAGAGATGCACTGGGTCATCGAGTCCATGCATGAGAACGTGGTGGGGTGGACAAGAAGGAACTCTCCTGTGGGCTTAAGCCAAGGCCCGTCTCACCCTCTTCCACAGGCCAGTGTGCATGGACACAATGCACTGCGGACATTATTTTTAAGACTTTGCATTTTAGAACAGCTTCAGATTTACCGCAAAACTGAGCTGAAAGCACAGAGTTCTCATACATTCCCTGCCCCCACACCTGCAGAGCCTCCCCCATTATGCACATCCCCACCAGAGTGGTACATTTGTTACAATCGATGAACATACATTGACGCATCGTAATCCCCCAAAGTCCATAGTTGACATTAGGGTTCACCCTTGGTGTGGAACATTCCATGGGTTTGGACAAATGTATGATGACATGTACCCATCATTTATAGTATCATATAGAATAATTTCACTGCCCTAAAATCTTCTGTGCTCTGCCCATTCATCCCTCCCCATCCCGCACCCCCAGCAACCACTGGTCTTTTTGGCTGTCTCCACAGTTTTGCCCTTTCCAGAATGTTACCTAGTTGGGGTCATGCATTCTGCAGCCTTTTCAGATTGGCTTCTTTCCCTTCATAGTATGCATCACTGCATACATTTTGGGAACATCAATGCTTAACTTCAACATTTTCCTGTCACTAGCTGAGTGAATCGGTGGACCTTGGGTACACAACTGACAATATGCCCGTTTGGCTGAGAGGTAATAGAAAGCAGCCAATAAACCCCATCGCAAGCAGGCTCTGACTCTAATGGACTAAGTACAGTATGAGTTATTTTTCTCACGCAACCTGAGGAGGATAATTTCTAAAAAAGAACTGAAGATTAAGATAGAGTTTTCAGGGCTGTTTTTTTAAAATAGATTTGGGGAAGAGGTGGATAGTATTTACAACATACTATTTTCTTGCTGTTTAAAGTTAAGCCTTCCCCGGAAATTTTCAGCAAAGCTGCGTGGCTCTTTGGAGCACATTTTCCTCCCCATAGCGAGACTGTGGCTGCCCCTTTGCCATCAACGCCCTGTGCCCCACTTAACAAGCAAACCCTGCTTCTCTAAATACGTAAAGTAGGACGTAACATGGGATTAAAATTGGGAATTTAAAAAATTAAGATCCTATACACCTGAAAGCCCATATCATGGTATATTTCAACCCCCGTAGACGTTAATTCTTCACACTGCCTCATTGTTCTGAAGAATGCTTGAGGTACTGTGACGTCTCTGGTACTCTAGAAGGCTGTGTGAGTCCTGCTTTTTGTCAAAGTCATTTGGGTCAGGGCTACTATGCATTTAGGTTTTGTCTGCTTCATATTATGTTTCTAAGATCTCAAGGCTAATTTACTTTGTGCTTATTAATTATTAGCCCATTTCTTTTTAAGCTTCAAGGTTCAGAAACGTATTCTCGGGACGTTTGTGGGGCATGTTGGTGACAAAGACACTGTCTTTGACTAAACTTTAGTCAGGCTCCTCTGAGCCCACTTCCCTACTGGGCCCCATCTTGGCCTTCATCTCCATCCTTGCCCAGCCCGGTTTTAGCAAAGAATCCTGCTGTCTTGTGCCCAGGTCTTAATTTATAAAGGTGGCTGAGTTACAGCATGGAGAGGTCAATGCCAATGAGAGCGAAGTTTAATGTTATTCACAGTTGCCCCTGGGAACAAGGGCACAGCTCAACACGTGGAGACACAGGAGGGAGACCAGGCTTGGGTCAGGGAGAAGAAGCAGGAGAGAGGGAAGACGTAGGCCACAGCCTCTGTTGAGGTCTCCACAGGCAGGGCAAGGCAGGGCAGAGTAAACAGCTTAGGATTGGTTGGCAGAATAACGTCAGCAGGATCTGGGCTGTGGATGCCCTAGCTGTCTGGTAGCTGGCCCTGGGTTGACGTAGGGCAGGGGGACACAGGCTGGGTGTCTGAGGGTTGGATAAGAATGTGGGTGGAGGTGTGACCCTGGATTGGCTGGTCTGCTCACGACAGGCATGTTCCAAGTAAGCTGTCCACCACCCCCAAGGATTAGCCAGCCTGGGAGGGAGACACTGCCCCTCCCTTCAGTTCTGAAGCGGGCCTCCGGCTGAGCCTGCAGTCTTGCCTAGCATCTTCCCCTGTCCTGTCCTGCTTCCCTGTCCTGAGAGCAGAGCCTCCATAAACCAGGGCTCCTGCATCCCTGCCTCGGGCTCTGCTTCTAGGGAACTCAACCTTTTCCAAAGGCATAAGAAGCGACCGGTCCTGACCTGTTCTAATCACACACCTCACTCCCTAAATATCACCAAGAGAGTCCCTGGAAGGAGAACTGGAAGCCAGTCTCCCCGGTGTGATGTTCAAGGCCTTCCATGACCAGTTCCATGGTCATCTTCCTGCCACTCCTTGCACTTGACCTTTCAGAAATGTAGAATCACTCATATTCCCTACTCTGTCCCTCTATTGCAAGTTCCACCAGACAGTGATGCATGAGCCCACCCACACGCACTCACACACGTGCATACACATGCACACAAACACATGTGCATGCATACCCACACATGTGTGGACACATGCACACACTCATGAACACACTCTCACTCATGTACTCAGAGACACACATGCAGAAACAACACATGTGCATACACACATACGCAAATGCATACATATGCATACACACATACACTAATGTACACATGCACATACACACAAATACACCTGCATGCATGCACACGCCGCCCACACCACTGTTGCCTTTATGGCTTTGTTCATGCTCTTTCCTCTCCCTGGAATGTCTTGTCCCCATTGTGGACTAGCTAATCCCATTCATACTTCCAGGCTAATCTCAAGGACTACCTTCTATGAGCAGCCTTCCTGGCGGGGTTCGATTTTCCTCTGTGCTCCCACGGCAGAGTTCCCTGGACTTGGTCCTATCGTCGTTCCTGTATATCACAGCAGCACTATCTGCCCACGCCCAGTTCTCTGGCTAGATTGTGGGCTCCCTCAGCTGCCTGAGGTCACGGACTCTTTTATTGATTCCCCAACACAGCGTCCAGTGTTCAGGAGACATTCACTGAGTGCTTCCTGAGTGAACTGGAAAAGAATTGAAAAACTAAAAGGACTCCAGGTAATCTGGAACAGTGGCCCAGTTTGACTTTTGTTGTCAGAATAAAAGGGGTTTACTTTTAAGTATATATAGAATAAGTTCTTTCTAGAACACAAGGTGTAGGATCTCCTTTGAGAGATTTTCAGCATCTCACAAGGCGTAAGGGAAATGAGAGATTGGTAGCCAGTTCATAAAAGCAGGAACAGGTGGTGTCTGTGCTGTAAAGGGAGCAGGCCGACCACAGCATCACGGCCCAGGTGGCCCATTTGGGGGCCTGTGTGTGGTCCTTCTCGGTGACAGCTGCCAGACATGAAGAAACTCTGGATGCTAAGCCAAAGCCCTTGACTCTTCCTCCCTGCCCCAGGCACGGCATTCGTGGGGCTCTTGCCTGCCTATCCCAACCCCTGGAGCTGGGCTCCACCTTCCCTGGGTCAGCAAGGGCCAGAGGTCACAGCCAAGGCAGCAGGCGGTAACAACCACTAACAACTCAAGCCTGTTCTCTGAAGGCCCCACGCTGGAAGACGAGATCCAGCCGTCTCCCAGTGCTGGGGTTTCCACCCCTGCCACCAGGAGCTCAGAGGAGGCAGGATGCAGGGGTGAATAAATGGAAAGATGAGCCTCTTTTAGTCAATATTGTTAAAAGGTAAATTTTCCCCAAATTAATCAATAAAGTCAATGCAATCCCAATCAAAATTCCTAACAGTTTTTTTGCAGTAACTGATAAACTGATTCTGAAATTCATGTGGGAATGCGAAGAACCTAGAATAGTCAAAACAACTTGGAAAAAGAAGAACAAAGAATTATCATTAAAACCAATGTGGTGCTGGTATAAAGATAGACAATGAATGGAACAGAGTAGAGAATGCAGAGTTAGACCCGCACACAAGTAGACAGCTCCCACCATGTATTGGGTGTTTATTCTGTGCCACACATTGGGCTAAGTGCTCAACATGGCAAGAAATTGTCTCTTCTAAGATCACACAGCGACCCCATTAGTAGGTACTATTATGAACCAGATTTTACAAATGAGTGTACTGGAATCAGAGAGGTGAAGACACTTGCCAGAGTCACCCATCTACAGCAGTAGAGCTTGGGTCTGATGTAAGATCTATGTTTTGAACCCCCTAGGGAAGGAAGTAGACCACATTTGTTGACCAACTAAATAATCATGGCGTATACCCTGTCTGGTTGGGTTCCTGCCTCACTCTTCAGTCTCACAATGTTGGAATCATTCACACAGGTACAGGCAGATGATACCTGTTCTCAAAGACTGGAGAAGGATGGGCCAGGAGAGCACCACCTCCCACGTTGCCTATATGTAGCCTGGTTGCAGAATCGGATCTAGTAGATCCTGGATGTTTATCTATCCTTCTGGCTCCCTACACATTTCAGGGATCTTGTTCCCAGCAGAAAGGTAGCCAACTTACACCATGGGCTTCTTTGTCCTTTTTTTGCCTTCACAGAGGCGTCTGGCCCAAGGCCAGGGCTCTGAGCCTCCCAGAGCATCACTGAAGTTGCTGTTGTGCAACAGGACAGGTGTGGTCTCCTGCCTGTCTCAACAAACTGGCGAGCCAGCCTGCAGCTTATAACACAGAGTATCTAGGACTAACGACAAGCAGTCTCTCACACATTACCTTGGTAATGTGTCTAATCACATCTAAGCTGATGATTCCAATTGGCATTTACAATTCTCCTGTCTCCTGAACAAAAGCCCTTCTCTGGTTGGAATTTTCTAAGCAGGAGCAACAGTTAATGTTTTCTATGAACACTTTCATTTCAAAATCCACATACTGTCTGAGGGAGTTCCCTGCAGAAGACCTAAAGACCCTGCTATTGCAGAAAATACTCCCCAGAATCTTGGCTCTAAAGGCAGATATATGTTACGCAAAGAAATTGAACAACATGGATAAAATGTTTACAGAGGTGAAGATAAAAAGAGGTATGCGTCCTTCGTTAACGTCTTGGCCATTTGGCATTATCAGCTGCTGTTACACATGACTTATCTACAGGTAATCAAGACTTTCTCATCCAGTATCAGAATTAATTTGAATAATGGCACTATTTTAATGGAAATGATCCTAAAAGGCACAGCATGGTTTCCTTCTTTCTAAAAAGAGAACAATGAACGTAATTTAGAATTTTCTTGATGAGTCACAGTTATTTAATACAGTACGCCAACTAAATACAGCACTGCTTTTTATCAGCAGTATTTCTGCTCTTAGTGGGTGTTCTCCCAAGACCTCACTTGTTCTCACTTGCTGTGGGCTGGATGTCTAAATAGTCAAGTTTGTTAGGATTGTGTGTAAAGTCAAGTCAATAAGGAATAAGGGTAAAGTGTACATCTTTAACACCAAAGGCTTTGGGAAAATTATTCCCCAAATTAAAGGCCTTTTATCTGCCCATTTAGGGTTAGATTCTAGAAAATTGATATGCATGGAAGGCATATTACCACCAGATACATGGGATATAAGGACTATAACAGCAACAATAGTCTCCTGGAATTTTATAATAAAAATGATTTTCATGCAGTGGTTTCTTTAATTCTCAAAACCGAGTCTTGAGGCAAGTAAGTGATTCTTTAAAGTCACAGTTTCCCTGCTGAGCGTTAGATCTCTGACCACAGCCTATATATTTATGAGAAAAAAAACAAGGGCCTGTAAAAAATGAAATTTCGGATGCTTATGGAATATAACAAGTTTGTAGAGACTGTCCCGGATTTGATGTTGATTTGCATCTATTGCATCTATAGTCACTGTATTTTGCAATGAGAATTTTCACGTGGGGAGGAAGCACAGCTAGGGCACCTTATGAACCATCAGATAAATTATATTAATCATCTTCAGTAGAATTATAAGTTTATCTTATTATGATATTCCTTGATCTATAACAGTTTACATGGTGACCAGATGATTTATCACACAACACTCCTCAACTACCCTAGATAAACAGAACTTTATACAGGGTGGGAAAACTATGGCCCATGGGCTGCTCACCTGTCTTTATAAATAAAGTTTTATTAGAACACAGACACACTCATTGGTTTACATATTATCTATGATTATTTTTGCCCTGTAATGACTGCGTTTAGTAATAAAGACATAGACTTTAGGGCCCACAAAGCTAAAAGTATTTACTATGTAGCCCTTTAAGAAAAATTTTGCCAGCTCCTATTTTATCGTATGAATCATGACAATATTTTCCAAGCTGACATTTGGAACTCATAGTCTAACAAACGTCAATGTATTCCCAGGATAATACTTTATTTATTCAGCAAATATTTATGGAGTGTGTACTATAGGTCAGGCACCAGATGAGTAGCACTTACGAATCCCTGCCCTTCAAGACAGACATCAGTCACATAATCAAAAATCAAAGTAAAATTATAATTCCGGGGGCCGGCCCTGTGTCCCAGGGGTTAAGTTCGCGCACTCCGCTTTGGCAGTCCAGGGTTTCACCAGTTTGGATCCTGGGCACAGAGCTAGCACCGCTCATCAACCTATGCTGAGGTGGCGTCCCACATAGCAGAACCAGAAGGACCTGCAACTAGAATATACAACTAGGTACTGGGGGGCTTTGGGGAGAGAGAGAAAAAAAAAGAAGAAGATTGGCAACAGATGATGTTAGCTCAGGGCCAATCTTTAAAAAAAAAAAATTACCACTCTGATAAGTTTCATGGACAAAATAATAGAACATTTGGAATTTACTGTAAAGATTGGTTTACATGGTTGTAGGCAGGCTAGAATTCTCCTGGAGTAAACTTCAGAAAGAAGAGACTGGAACGCTCTGCACAGGCTGAAGCTGCCGTTCACAGGCAGAATTTCTTCTCTCCAGGAAGGCTCAGCTTTGCGCTTAAAGTCTTTCAGCTGATTGAGTCAGACCCACCCAGATTATGTAGGAAAATCTCCCTGACTTAAAGTCAACTGACTACTAACTTTAATCACATCTAAAAAGTACCTTCCCAACAACACCTAGATTAGTGCTTGAACGAATAAATGGAGACCTAGCCTAGTGAGATTGACACATCAAAAGACCATCACGCTGCTGAACTATTTTATTGCTTTTGCTTATTTTATCTTATTAGAGATGTTTACATTTTTAACAGCCCTATTAGGTATAATTTACATACAATAAAATTCACCCGTTTTATTTTTTTCCAGTCTTATTGAGATATAATTGAAACATAACATTGTATGGGTGTAAAGTGTACAACGCAATGATGTGGTATATGTATGTATATATTGCCAAATGGTTACAATAAGTTTAGTTAATATTCATCACCTCACATAGTTACAAATTTTCTTTTCTGGTGATGATAAATATTAAGATCTATTAAAATTTACCCATTTCAAAGGTACAGATTGATGAGATTTGCTAAATGTGTACAGGTGTGCAAATATCACCACAGTCAATACTTAAACCATTTTCATTGCCCCAGGGAGTTTCCGTGTGCTCCTTTGCAGTCAATTCCTGTTCCCACCCCCAGCCCCAGGTAACCCATGATCTGCTCTCTAACACGCGGGCTTGGCTTTCCTGGACCTTCATGAGTGGAATCACATGGTATGGAGTCTTTTATGCCGACCTCTTTCATTCAGCACGACGTTCCTGAGATTCATCCATGTGGTAGCGCGTATTGGTTGGTCATTTCTTTTCATGCTGAGTAGCATCCCAAGGTATGGATATCCCACATATTCATTTTTCACCAGTTGGTGGATGTTGATGTTGTTTCCATTTAGGGGGTATTATGAACAATGCTGCAATGAACATTCATGTCCAAGTCTTTGTGTGGATATATGTTTCCATTTCTATTAGATAGGAAACTAGGAGTGAAATTGCTGTATGTGTAAGTTCAACATTTTAAGAAACTGTGAAGTGTTCTCTAAAATGGTTGTGCAGTTCACATTCCCACCAGTAGTATAGGAGAATTCTAGTTGTCCCACATCACCAACACTTGGTATGGTGAGTCTTTTCACTTTTACCTACTTATCTCTTTGTGGTTTGAAATTATTTACTTAATGACCAAGGATGGTCACATCTCATCATGTGCTTGTTGGTATTTGCATATATTCTGTTGTGAAGCATCTATTCAAATATTTTGCTCCTTTTTTTGTACTTGGACTGTGTGTCTTACTATTGAGTTATAAACTTTTTAAATGTATTCTTCATACAAGTCTGTTGTCAGATATATGTTTGAAGTTTGCCTTTTCATTTTTTAACGGTGTCTTTAGACGAGCAAATTTTTTAATTTTAATGAAGTCCAATTTTTCAATATTTTCTTGTATGGTTTGTGTTCTTTATATCCTAAGAAATCATTGCCCAGCCAAAAGTTACATGAATTTTCTCCTAAGTTTTCCTTTAGAAGTTTTCAGGCTTTACATCTTAGCATGTAGGCATATAATATATTTTGACAATGTTTATGTATGTGTGAGGTAGGATCCGTACAGATATCAGTTTACTCCAGCATTATTTATTGAAAAGACTAGCATATCCCCCTGGCACCTTTGTCAAAAAATCAATTGACTATGTAAGTGTCTATTTCTGGAGTTCTCAGGTCTATTCCACTTATCTGTATGACCATACTTTCTTGATTAATGTAACTTCATAGTAAGTTCCAAAATAAAGTAGGGTAATTCCTCTTTGTTTTTGTAAAATCATTTTGGCTGTTCTAGGTACTTTATCGTATAAAGTACTATATACATTTTAGTATCACTTGGTCAATTTCTAAGAATGGTTGCTGGAATTCTCATTGAGATTGCATGAAATCTATGTCAATTGGAGTAGATTTGTCATCTTTACAATATCAGGTCTTCCAATCTATGAACATGGCCTAATCTCCATTTACTTTGGTCTTTTTAAATTTCCCCCAGCAATGGTTTGGAGTATTCAGTGTACTGGTCTCGCACATCCTTTGTTAAGCTGACTTCAGAGTATTTGGTTTTTTATACTACCACCAATGAAACTTTCTGATTCTATGTTTAAGTTATGTGTTGCCAGCATATAGAAATACAGTTGATTTCTGTATCTTGTTCTGGCATCCTGCAACCTTGCTGAATCTGCATAAGAATTGTAGTAGATTTTTTGTCGTCTCCTTAGGATTTTCTACGTACTAAATCAGGCGCTGTGCAAATAAGACAGCTTAACTTCTTTTTCAATGTGTAGGCCTTCCATTTCTGTACTTTGTCACATTGCTCTAGCTGGGACACCCCCAGTACAGTATTCAAGAGAAGTAGTAAGTGGACATCCTTGCCTTGTTCCTGATCTTGGGTAGAAAACATTCAGTCATCTGCCACAAAACATGATGCTACCTGCAGTAGGCTTCTGGAAGATGCTCTGTATCAGATTCAGGAACTTCCCTTCTGTACCTAGTTTGCTGAGAACTTTTATCATGAAAGTGTGTAGAATTTTATCAAATGCTTTTTTTCCCTGCATCTATGGAGATGATCACTTTTATTTCCTTAATACGGTCTATTGCTGCTATAATAAATTACCACAAACTTAGTGGCTTAAACAACACAAATCACATTTGCAATGTCCCTTTTGCCATGTAAGGTAACAAATTCACAAGTTCAGAGGATTTAGAACACGGTCACCTTTCGGGGGGGGTCGTTATTCTGCCTACCACATGTGATGTATTATGTTAATTGGTTTGGGCATTTTAAACCAACATTGCATTCCTGAAATAAAACCCAGTTCGCCATGGTATATTATCATTTTTACATGCTGTTAGACTCGACTGGCTAAAATTTTAAGAAGTTTTACATCTACACTCACGAAGGACGTTAATCTCTAGTTTTCTTTTCTTATGATGTCTGGCTTTGGTATCAGAGTAATACTAGCCTCATACAATGAGTTCAGAATTACTCTTTCCACATCTCTTTTCTGAAAGAGAATTGATATTGTTTCTTCCCCTAATGTTTGCTAAAACTCACCACCAAACTCGCATTGATTTTTTTGTAGGAATATTTTAAATTACTAATTCAATTCTTTTACTTTACACAGAAATATTCAAATTTTCTGGTTTTTCTTGAGTCATCAAGATAATGTACCTTTTTCAAGAAATTTGTCTATTTCGTATAAGAGGCCAGATTTGTTGACATAAAGTTGTTCATAACACTCTTTTGTCATCCTCTTAATGTCTGGAGAGATTGTAGTGATCCCCATCATCTGGATACTGATACTGTGTTTTTTCTCCTTTTTTCTTGATCAATGAGCTAAAGGTTATTCCAGGTTATTCTAAAGGTTATCCTGATTAATCATTTTTTTTAACTAGCTTTGTTATTATTGATTTTCTCTATTGTTTATTCATTTTCTATTTCATTGGTTTTCATTCTGATTTTTTTTCGACTCAGATTTAACTTGGTCTTCCTTTGCTAGCTTCTTAAGGTGGAAACTTCAAACACGGACTTTGGAACTTCTTTTCTAAAGATATATTTTCTCTCTAAAGATGTACTTTAGCTGCATCCCATAAATTTGGTTATGTTCACCTATTCATTTATTTTATTATTCCCACATACCTGGGGCTTTCCCAGATCTCTCTTTCTCTTCTTGATTTCTAACTTACATTGTGATCACAGAACATACCCTGTGTAATTTAAATATGTTTAAATTTGGGGGGATCTGTATTACAATTGAACACATGGTCTACCCTAATGAATGTTCTACGTGCGTGAAAGAATATGTATTCTGCTGTTGTTTGGTGAAGTGTCCTATAGTTGTCACTTAGATCACGTTGGTTGATAATGTTGTTCAAGCGGTCAATATCCTTACTGATTTTCTGTCTAGCCATTCCACCAATTACTGACAGAGGATTAGTGAAATCCCCAACTATAACTGTGATTTGTTTATTTCTCTTTTCAATTCTATCAGTGTTTGCTTCATGCATCTTGTAGCTCACTGTCAGATACACGTGCATTTAAATTGCTGTATCTTCCTACTCTATCGAACCTTTTATCATGATGTGTCCCTCTTTGTCTCTAGAAATATTCCTTACATTAAAGTTTATTTTGTCTGATACAGCCACTCAGGTCCTCTTGTGCTTCTGTTTGGATGGTATACTTTTTTCTAGACTTTCAACCAATTTGCACCTTTAAATTTAAAGTGCATCTTTTATAGGCAGCATATAGTTGGACCTTGATTTTTGACTCAGTCTGACAATGTCTATCTTTTGATTACAATGTTTAGTGCATTTATATTTAATGATTATGATAAGATTAGATTCAGACCTGCCAATTTGCCAACCGTTTTTATTTGTCTCATCTTTTTTTGCCTTGTTCTTCTTTTGCTACTTTCTTTTGTGTTAAGCAAATATTTCTCAGTATACAATTTTAATTTTTCCAATGACATCTTAGTTATATTTCTTTGCCTTTTTTTCTTTTCAATTGTCAATCTCCTGATTAAAATATTCATCTTTAACATATCACAATCTTCTTCAAGTTTATGTTAACCTACTCCCAGGAGAAGATAGAAAACTTGAGCCAATATATTAGCTCAAACACAGCCCCCATGTTATTGTGTATATTACCCAAATATTCAATACAGACCCCAAAATATACTTATGTCTTATGAATTAATAGAACAAAATGTGTAAGTATATACACACATTTACTATTTCCAATTCTATTGATTCTTTCCCAGAGATCTGAGTCACCATTTTTTTTGGTGTCATTTTCTTTCAGCCTGAAGGACTTCCTTGAGTAATGTGGCACAGGTGTGTTACACAATGTACACAGGCGTGAACACAGGTGTGTTCAATGTTTTTTCTTTATCTGGAAATATCTTAATTTTGTCTTTATCTGTTTTAAGTCTGGTTTTCCGAGGTGTCATTGACATACATTTAAAATCACCCTTTTCTTATTTGGGCGGTTCTTTGAGTTTTGACAGACACAAACGGTCCTGTAACCATTGTCAAAATCAATATACAGACCTGTTGTATTTCCCCTAATTTTCTCTGCGGCCTCTTTGTGGTAAATCTCTCCTCCCGTCCGCAGGCACTGGCAATCGCTGATCCATTTTCTGTTTCCATAGTTTTCCCTTTTCGAGACTGTCACATAAATGGAATTGTACAGTATGTAGCCATTGAGTGTTGCTTTTTTCACTTAGCATAATACATTTAAGATTCATTCACATTGTTGCATGCATCACAGTTGTCTCTTTTTATTGCTAAATAGCATTCTGTGGTATGGATGTAAACGGTTGCCCATTGACTTATTGATGGACATTTGGATTGTTTCCAGTTTTTTGCTAATATGAATAAAGCTGCTCTCAACACCCACACACAGATTCTTGTGTGAATGCAAGTTTTCATTTCCTTTGAGAAAATACCAGTTAGTGTGATTGCTGGGTCTTATGATAGTAAGAGTATGTTTAACTATATAAACATGGTCAAACTGGTTTCCAAAGTGGTTATAGATTTTGCATTCCTACAAAAACGTATGTGTTCTAATTTCTCCACCTGATTTTGTCAGGTTTTTTTTTTTTCATTTGAATAGATATGTAGGTGTATCTCATTGTAGTTTTAATTTGCATTTACCTAATGATTGATGGTGTCAGAACCTTTTTTATGTGAGTTTACCATTCATATATCTTCTTCAATGAAGTTTCTATTGAAACCTTTGTCCATTTTTTTAAAAAATAGATTTTTTTCTTATTATTGAGTTTTGAGAGTTTCTTATATATTCTGGATACAGGTTTTTTAAATCATATATATACATTGTGCGAGAATTTTTCCCAGTCTGTGGCTTGCCTTTTCATTTTGTTAATAGTGTCATTCAAAGGGCAAAAGATTTTAATTTTAATGAGTTCAAATTTATCAATATTTTCTTTTATGGTTCAGGCTTTTTGGCATCACATTAAAAATTTTTTTACTTAATCCAAAGTCACAAGCATTTTTTTCTATGTCTTCTCCTAGAAGCTTTACAGTTTTAGATTTTACATTTGTAATCTATTTTGAGTTCGTTTTTGTATATGGTACAAGGTTTAGGTCAAGGTTTATTTTTTTTCCCAATGGGAATTTGTTGGGAAAGGCGGTCTCATGAGCTGTCTTTCCCCCATTCAGCTGCATAAGAATAGGTCTTGGACTGGGGACACCTCCTTACCAAGAGATCAAGAGCCCACACAGCCCATATGGGGTTGTCACCTTGTGTGGAAATACCTTTCTTTGTTTCAGGCTCAATGAGTGTTCTTTTGTCTCTTTAGAGTGTGTGTGTCATATGGCACCTGGCAGATCCCACTGCTACATCTGTCCTCCAAGTGGGAGGGGCCAGGGTTCCTTCCACTACAGCACAAGAGGGATGCGCTTAGGCTCATTGCCCTGTGGTCATCCACAGGGTGAGACTCTCTGGCTGTGGGCAGCTGACACCCACTATTGGAGTTCATCTTCTTCATCTCTTCTCTAGGTCAGTAAAGCATTGTTACACTCAGCGTTTGACTGCCTTGTGTTCTTGGTGACTCAAATACCAAGATGTAACAGGTTAGAAGTGTTCTGAGTCCTCCTTTGGGATTGGTGACTTGTGCACAGTACCTCACTTCCTTGGGATTGATAACCAGCACATGTTCAGTTCAACAATATTCAATTATTCCATGACCATTTTTGACAAGACTATGCTTTCTCCATTGACTTGCCTTTGCATCTTTGTCAAAAATCAATTGGCCATAGGAGCTGGCCTGGTGGCATAGTGGTTAAGTTTGTGCTCTCCACTTTGGCGGCCCAAGCTTCGCAGGTTAGGATCCCTGGCACGGACCTATGCACCGCTCACCAAGCCATGCTCTGGTGGCATTCCACGTATAAAATAAAGGAAGATTGCCGTGGATGTTAGCTCAGGGACAATCTTCTCAAGCAAAGTGAGGAAGATTGGCCACAGATGTTAACTCAGGGCCAGTCTTCCTCACCAAAAAAAATCAAGGGGCCATAAATATGCAGTCTATTTCAGGATTCTGTTTCATGGAGATATATATGCCATTTCTTTGATAATGTCACACTATATTGATTACTGTAGCCTTATAGTTAGCTCTGAAATCAGGTTGTATACATACTCCAACTTTTTTCTTCTTTCTCAATATTTGTTTTGGGTGACAAGTTCCTTTGACTTGTCAGCTAGTCAATTTCCACAAAAATTCCTGCTGAAATTTTGCATGGGCTTGCATTGACTCAATGGATCAATTTGAGGAGAACTGACATACTAAAAATATTGACTATCCCAATTCATAAGCATGATATATATTTATATATATTTAGGTCAGGAGTCACCAAACTTTTTCTGCAAAGAACTAGATAGAAATATCATGTGCCTTGAGTACTAAGAAGAAAAACCAAGGATACTATGTTGGTACTTATATAAGAGAGAAAACAAATTTCCAAAAAAGTTTTATTGACAAAATTCAAAATATAATACTAATAATTGGGTACAATTCTTTCTGCAATATGAGCATATGGACAAGAAAAATAGAATACTTTTTAGAAGGGGTCAAATTTCACTCGAGTGCTCAGCCTGGTGATATTGACGCCTATTGTATTCTTTTGGCACCACTGTATTCATTGTCTAAAAAAACACACACACAACGCTTTGCCATCTAGCTCAATAACAAAAAATCCACAATCAAACTTAACTTTTCTCTCCACTTATTATTTTGACATGATGATTATGTAGTGGTAGTAAGAATATATACATAAAATGTTGCGGTACACTTCATAGTTTCACCAGTTTGTAAATGTGTCCAACTGAGTCTTTTTCTGATCCTCCCATAGACATATCACCAACCACTAGTGTTTTGTGCAGCAATAGCTGACTGATTTAGCTACCTTGGATCCAACACACACGTCAGCCAATTTACTTTCCACTCTCCACTCCTTTCAGAGATCTTTTCTTTCATATGTCTTCATATATCCTGGCTGGAAAGGGGAAGAACAAGTCTTGAATCCTCCTGAGCTGTCCCCAAAAGCAGTCCCTCAGCACCGCAACTTCACTCCTCAAGGCCACCGTGTCTGGACTGCCATCTCCATGTAGAATTCAGGGACTAGGAGAACGGTCTGCAACTGGAGACTGCTCCTTCCTCCTCCATGGACGTCAAAAGAGGATAGAGCCAGCAACCATTTTCATGGTCAAACTGTCCTTTCATCTGTCTAAAACTGAGACAACTATGGCAGCATATATGAATTTCTACTGATAATTTACAAAAGAAAATACTACACATAAGGAGGAAGGGGCCAGTAGGTGCTAAATAAGACGTTTCCCAGAATTCACAGGGAAAGCATCTGTGGTTTGCTCGCAATGGTGTCCTCATGGGCGGGTCTCAACTGGTTTATTTATTTGTCGTCAGAGGAGTGCCTCACTCCAAAAATTCTTGTCAAACTTTCCTCTCTTGAATACCCTCCCATTTCTTGGAGAACATTACCCCTACCCAAAGGAAATCACCTAACACACGCAGCACCACAGGTCATCAATTCTTCTATTACCATTAATGCATTTCCTGAACTTGAGTCATTCAGCCTGGGGTTCAGTACTGGCTAGACGTTAGTACTGGTCCTCAGCCCTCCAGGTTCCACAGCTAATCTGATGGAAGGGGTTAAGGCTCCCCAAGGACTGGTCTCAGGGGTGGTGTCAGCTCAAGTTGCAGACATACTTGCTTCTCTCATTGACATCTATCTGTTGTGGGAATACTACACACACACACACACACACACACACACACACACACACACACCCCTTTCTCTGAGGCAAACACTCATTCTTGGAGATAACATTAATTACAGAGTGAGGCAGGAAACCTTCCAGCAATATGAACAATTCCCTTATTTGAGATCACTAAGTTGGTTTCTACCTGGGGTTTTGCACAGTAAGCATGGCTCCACACCCGTGGAAACAGCTGTTCCCTCAGTGTACAAGAGACCCTCTGAAAGGACCTTTCTAATAATGGCTTGATTAAGTTCTTATCCAAGAGTCTTGTTTCTTCATAGACACACTTGGAAGAAAGGAAAGCTGTGACCTATTATTCCAGTTAAAAATATAACATTATAACAGCACCTAAATTCCACCTGAAAATACTGCTTGATAGATGGCAGTCAATTGCTTGAGAGGAGTGGGAAATTTTCTTATACATCTGCATGCATATTTTTTAACTGTGTTGCTTTTTTCCATTACCTGGAAAACGGCTATTTCAAAACACATCCCCCAAGTATATTTTTTCATCCCCAAACACCATGAATATTTCAATAGACCAATTAATAACTCTAACTCCTTTGCTGTTCTGACAGAATTTGTCATTAAGGTAAAGGAACAGTGAGTGATTTGTTTCATTTCAAGGAAAAAGAAAACAAACTAGAATTCCCCATTTCTATAAATCCAGCGATTTACAGCTACCACTGTTTCAAATCATATCATATAACCGTGGCTGTGAAGTCTGTGTAAAGGAAAAAGACATAAATTGGAAGATAAATAAAAATGTAGAGATAATTTTATGCTTCTTCCAGGAGTTGGACAGTCAGGATCTGTGTCGCTATGATGGTGACAACACGGAGTCTGAGATCTCGAACTGTGGTACCATTGCAGAAGCCACCCATTTGATTTAGCCCTAATTCCTGGATCCTTGCAAGTCATTGATGAGTAAAAGTCATTTACTGATGTGAGCCTGAGTCCACGGGGCACTTCACCCTCTAGCAATGTATTTCCCATTTTATTTGGCTTATAAACAGTTACCTAAAAGACTAGGGTTCTTTCTTGCTTCTCACTTTCTTCAGATAAATATGCTCCAAAGTTACTTCCATTATTATAAGGTATTCTCATTGGTCTGAATTT
Organism: Equus quagga; assembly: GCF_021613505.1. Taxonomy (NCBI): domain Eukaryota; kingdom Metazoa; phylum Chordata; class Mammalia; order Perissodactyla; family Equidae; genus Equus; species Equus quagga. The sequence goes on from NW_025802777.1 coordinate 5,649,690, forward strand.
ATTTGTTAATAAGTATGGTCTGAATACCCTTGGGAGTCCCACTCTGAGTTAAGAACTGTGGTCACATAAAAGAAGCAAGAGATGTATCCTATTACTCTCCCTTCTCAGGCATAAAGGCTAACAAAGCAAAAAGAAATAAATATACAAATAAACAGACAAACAAAGAGCAAGGAGCACTTTTAAAGACTGCCTTGTTATGAGAAAAAGTCTAGCTGCTTTTGTAGCTGCATGAACCCAATGTGCCCAAACCTTCAGCATTTCCAGTATCACTATAATAGAGTTCATTACCTAGTGTCTCCTGATGTTTGCAACTCTCTGTCTTCTGAGTTAGTCATTTCATAAGTAAGAATTGATTCTTCCAAGATTCCTTCTGTTCCTACTGAGATAAGCAACTCATCTAGAGTTCTCAGAATCCATTAATTATAAAGGATCCAAGATAAAGCAAATCGTAAACCTACATGGAAATAATAATGCTTTGAAAGCCGTAACCTGAACTTCCATTTCGTCATAAGCCTCAGGAATGGAGTGGTGACCAATGTTTCGGCCTACAGGGATCTGATTGGTGATGGAATCCTTAGGAATGAAATAGATGCTTCCTCCTGATGTTATTGCTCTGCCTATAAAATCAGAAAAACTCTAATCTGGAGCGTGGGTCTAATCCTAACCCAAGCTACCTTGGTGGAGATTCACAGCCTTTTGTCCAGTTCCTATATCTAAGTCAGCTCTAGACCCAAAGCCCCTTGACAGAAGAGGTGGAGGTCAGGTTCTTTGAGGAAGAGAACTGCAGTGCAGCTACAGATATCAAACTGAGAAGGGTATGGAGACTCTGGAAAATTCCTATAGGAGAATTGCAGAACAGACTCTTATGCTTTAGGAGTAAAGCCATGCTCTCCTCTGCTAACAGCAATTTTCCATTTGAAAAGCAACTCCTTGCATGATTTGGGGCTCTGGTAGCAACGAAATGTCCGCCGTGGATGGCCAAGTGACCATGCAACTCAAACCATTGTTCATTAATTGGGACTTACCTAATCCATTGAACCATCCAAAATTTGATGTTCATAGCAGCATTCCCTTGTAATGGAAACAGCACTGTATCAGCTCTCCACTGCTGCACTCTTCTGCTGGCTTTCCCCGGCTCACAAGAGCAGGTGTAACTCACTACGGACTATTGATGTAACAATGCACCATGTGTATATATGAGATGGGTCCAATCAGGTCTGGAAAGTATAAGAAATCTGCCCAAGCAAATCACCAAGACGACTAGGATGGCTGATACCACTCTTCACCTCTTCATCAACCGGCACCTGTGGCCTGAATCCTCTGTGACCAATCTTCACAGCCCCTGTTCCCCACCCTCTGACCCAATGATTCATGTGTTTCCCATGGACAAAATACATTCACCCCTTCCCAAGACTTACCCAGTAAAGTCTTACCCAGTCAGGTAAGAGGCTCATGATCTCTTTATCTGCATGAAATTCCAATGTAAATGAGGCTCCCTGAGATCCACGACTCCTAATCTAGACTCTCCTCCATACATCTAATACACAGTGTTGAGACAAGAATAGGATAATTGCAGTCAATACTCCCATTTGAAACTGAAGTAATGAGAGTCATATAGCACTCACTGGCCCACAGCAATTCTGAAATATATCCAAAAACATGTCGTCTGGGCCTTCTAGGGGCAACAGAAGTTCCACAAGCAAACTCCAGTTCTGCCCCCTGGCAATTCTTCATGGTTCTGGGCTCCTCTCTCTGGGGGCCTTAGCTTTGCCTTCTCAGACATCTTTTCTTCCCGTATGAAATGCCCCATGTTTGCACATGAGTAGCTCTCAGTCTGTTTCCTGCCCACAGAAAGCTAGGGGATCCAGAGCCTCTTTGCATTTTGAATCAACTCTGACTCTTTTCATTCAGGTTGGCAAAACTCTTTAAAAACAACATGAGCTCCTAACACGATGGGGATTCACCCTGTGCCCCAAGCTAAAACCGCAATTTCTTTCAAGACAGACGCTTTCTACTTTGGGCCTTACATGGAACTTCTGGAGGATAATGCCCTTAAGATTCTTAAAAGCCCTTTTGTCTGCTGAAGAAGTAACCAAGCCCCACCTTAAATCTTTCAGAGGCCAATACAGTCACATCCTTCATTTGACCCTTACCCTGTGACTGGTCATTAGTTTGACCCAATTTGCCAGAAGGAAAAACTAAGGATGAGAAAGTTTTATTTTCCAAGCAGCAAGTTCTTCTCTTTTATATTTCCCCTAAATTCTGCTTACAAATGGAACAGTTCTCTCTTATCATTGAACAGTTCCTCATTATATGGAGCTAAAAGAAGCCATTTGGCACTTTCAGCATTCTACCTGGAAATCTCTTTAGCCAGATCCCTAAGTTCAGGTACATTTTCTATCTTTCAAGTTACAGCAGTGACAGCATTGCAAATTGTTTAGCAACATCAAAACTCAGATTGCCTTCTTTCTAGCCTTCAATAGCAGTTTCTCCACTTCCTCCCCAGCCTGTGCTCACAGCCTGGTCTCAAAGTCAATGCTTCATGTTTTAGGTTTTTTATTACAGCAGCACCTGCTTCTGGGAACTGATTTTCCTTTCTGTTGTCTATTACTGAATAACAAACCACCCCAGAATACAGAGGTTTAAAATGAAAACAAACAAAAAACCCACGATGATTTATTATTTCTTGTGATTCTGTTGATTTCTTATGATTGGCTCTCCTGCTGTTTTTCCTTAGTTTTCCAGCTGAAGGGTCAGCAGAGGGCTGGGCTTAGCTGGGACAGCTGAGAAGGCTGGGCCCTCTCTCCCCCTGTGGTCTTTTCTTCTCAAGGAGGCCAGACATGCAGTCTCAGGGCAGCGTTACAAGGAGGTTAGCACCAGACACAAGCATTTACCATATTTGCTGATGCTCCACTGGCCAACGTAAGTCACTTGTCCAAGCAGAGTCAGTGTGAGAGGGAACTGTAGAAGGCCTTGGACACCCAGAGGCATGATTCATTAGCGTAACAACCTAGCAGAGGCATACAGGACCTGGGGTGCAAACAGAATGGAAAGTCCAAGTGAACTGCACAAGAAAGTTGGCCAGATTTCCATGTTACCCGAGCCTACCACTCTGCCTCTTTCCCATCAACACGTGTTTATGGCTTAATGGGAAATTTCTTGTGACCAGTTAAAGAAGGAAGAAAAACCAAGGACCTGATGGGTTTATACCAGACAGAAGTAGACAGCCACTCAGAAAAGATGATTATGAAGTCAAATCCCTCCATGGGCAGGTATTTGGGTGGCATTTTAAATTTTCTATGTTAGGTAGAAGGAAAGGTGGACCGAGGAACAGATATATAGTCATGCATCGCTTAACAACCAGGATACATTCTGAGAAATGCATCATTAGGTGATCTCATCATTGTGCAAACATCATAGAGCATACTTACACAAATCTAGATGGTATAGCCTACCACACACCTAGGCTGTATGGTACTAATCTTACGGGACTACCGTAAGATTGCATATGCAGTCTGTTGTTGACTGAAACATCGTTATGCAGTGCATGACTATACCCTGATTCATGTCACCAGGATTGGAAAATTGGTGACACTGAGGTCTGGGGAAGAAGTACATGTATGGGCCTCAGTGAATGAGCACAGAGTGAAGGTATTTGTATCTTATGTCACAGCCACTATCCCCTGCAGAGGACCTGATGTGGTACCATTCCTTGAGGCAACCAGGAAGTCAACTGGTAGTAGATTCATTACCCTGAATCTCTTCCGTCAAGGTTTCACTGCTTGAACAACTTCTCCCTTATCCATTACCATAGTATCCCTCTGAACAGGGGTCACTCTTGTGGTAAATTAAGTGTGATAATGGGCTTGTGCCAATGGAATTCACTGATCTTACCATGTGTCTCATCACCAAGAAGCTACCTCGGTGGAAGGGTGGAATGGTCTTCTGAAGACTCTGTCATTGCACCAGCTGGGAGACAACACCCTGTGAGGTTGAGATTCTGTCTTACAGGATGTAGTAAACACCTTAACTAGAAATCAATACATGTGCTGTCACTGCCAGAGCCAGAAGGCATGGGATGTATGTTCAATAACCAATGGGGTGAGGGGAGGGAGTGGCCCCATCGCTATTTCACCAAACGATGTTTGCTTCTCATCCCTACTGCTTTGGCTTGAGGGGTTTAGAGGTCCTAGTGTCCAAGGAGGAAGGCATCTCCCAAGAAACATAATAACAGCTCTCATGCTTTGGAAGCTGGAATGGCACCCTGGCCTTTTGGGACTCTTTATGCTACTCAACCAACAGGCAGGAAAGGAGTCCTTGATTGTTGTAATCAATCCTGATGCCAGAGAGAAATCGAGTTGCTGCTCCATAGCATGGGGAAGGAGGCCTACTTTTGAATCCAGGAATTCACTGAGGTGCCTCTTATTACTCCCTTGCTCAGTAATCCCAGGAAAATGTGGCAATTTAATAATGATAGTGCCACCAACGCCCCCCATTCTAACCAATGAAGGTTGGAGTTGCCTGTCCAGGTAAAGTCCATTCTGTGGATGGGCTGACAGAGGATAAGGGAACACGAGATGGTGATAGAAAAAGGAAGCCACCACGAAGATCTTAGCCTTTAAGACCAGCTGGAGATGTGGAGACTGTAGCAGTGACATGATATGGTACAAACAGGCTGGAACTCACAAGGATGAACCGAATCTCATGTCAGTTCTTATCACCTCTGTCCTTGGTGACACAAGTGTCCTGCTCGGTGATGAAGAGGTCCTTCATCACAGAGCTGAACATACAGACCAGGCCCAGGAGTCAGAGACGCTGGGTGAGGAGGTAGGGAATGGCGGATCAATTGCAGGCTCAGCTGCTGCTTCGCTCCAAGAGGTGAATCAGCCAGATCAGCAAAACCATGCGTTTCTTGGTGTTCCCATCCAAATCTCACTTTCAATATACTGCTTACCCGCGCATTATCTCATTTAATAAAAATTTTATGAAGTAGGTATGCGTGAGGGAGAATTCTAAGAGGGTCCCCAAGATTCCTGGCCCCAGGTGTACGCACACCTTCTCCAAGTTAGTCAAGCAGACCTTAACCTAGGAGCTGCTGTGAAGGGATGTTTCAGGCATAATTAAGGTCTTATATCAGTTGGCCTTAGGATAGAGAGATTGTCTAGGTGGGCCTGATCTAATCACACAAGGCTTTTTTTTTTTTAAAGATTTTATTTTTTCCTTTTTCTCCCCAAAGCCCCCAGGTACATAGTTGTATATTCTTCGTTGTGGGTCCTTCTAGTTGTGGCATGTGGGACGCTGCCTCAGCGTGGTTTGATGAGCAGTGTCATGTCCGCGCCCAGGATTCGAACCAACGAAACACTGGGCCGCCTGCAGCGGAGCGCGCGAACTTAACCGCTCGGCCACGGGGCCAGCCCCTAATCACACAAGGCTTTTAAAGGCAGAGAATTTGCTCTGGCTGGCAGCAGAAAGAGAAATCAGAGAATTGAAACATGAGAAGAATTTGATGTGCCATTGCTGGCTTGAAGATGGAGGGGCCGTGCGACAAGGAATGCAGGCAGCCTCTAGGAGGAAAGGACAGCCTCCTTCAAATCAGCTGGTAAGAAAATGGGGACCTCAGTCTCACAAGGCAAGAAAGTGAATTCTGCCAACAGCAGGAGTAAGTTTGGATGTGATTTTTCCCCAAAACCTCCAGACAAGAACTCAGCCTGGCTGACACCATGATTTCAGCCTTGTGATGTCCTAAATAGAGAATATATTCACACCCTGCTGGACTTTGACCTACAGAACTATGAGCCAAAAAATAGGTGTTTTTTTAAGCTACCAAATTTGCAGAAATTCATTATGTAGCAATAGAAAACTAATACAAGGTATTGTTATTATTCCTATTTTAGTGGGCCAAAAAATTTAAGTAATTTGCCCGTGATTTCTTAAATTTCTAAAGGTCCTATTACTCTTTTGTTACCCGTGAAACATCTGGGCAAAAATCCATCCTGGTATTATCCTATGATATGATATCATTTTTATCTCCTGAATTATATTTGTTTGAAAAGGATCATACAATGCTATGGGAAATAGGTTTATGCCTTTCATATTTACAGTACTATAAATAATCGTTTTAATACATGAAACAGAATTGAGAAGATAGGAACTAGGACAAGGAATGAGGCAATAGGGGTCAAAACTGAGAATGTACAGTTTCAAGGAGAGGGGAAATTATTCCAGTGAGGTCAAAGGTAAGAAATAAGCTAAAGATCTGAGAGTTAGTGTCAAGGGTCAAAAAAGGCAGCTGACCCAACAGTTGGAAAGAGGAAATAATGAATCAACATGTCTAGATGGTAAAGGCAGCCTAGGTGGCCTTGATTGGGGTCCTCAAAAGGTTCTTGGAAATTGGAAAGGGACCAATCTCCAAGCTAATCCCCAAGGTGCTTTCCAATTTCTATAGTCTGCGGTTCTGTCATCTTTATGTTGTCTCTTTTTACCAGTGTTCTCTTTCCTGCCACTGGGTGGGTCCTGAGTCAGCAGATAAATACAAGGAGTAACAGCAACGTGGGGACTTGAGGCTGCAAATGAGATCTGTTCTCCTCGGTTTGCCACAAGCAATCAATTTCACGGATCCCAGCGTTAAGTTGAAGCATCACTATACCTTCCAGGAGGGAATGCTTGTTTGCCTGCGGACTCTTTGGAATTTTTACTGACTCTTTATTCCATTCTTCTACTTTAGTTCTAAATAAAGAGAAAATAGGAGGAAAGAGCAACCTTAATAAATCACTGAGTGCTGAGAATTACTAAAGCAAGGGAAAGCGAACCCATCGTCTGTGGTTACCAAAGTCTCGGATATGAGCCTACAAAAGACAATTCTTACCACTATCTGTTTTCAACAAAGAGAGAAGCAAACTTCCTCGTGCTGTAATTAGAAGGTTATATAACATTTACTGTCCTCTAGACCCCTTTCCTTTCAGTCTGGAGGAGAAGCAATTGATGCCAGAGCCTTGGGTTCCTCCTGTTCTGGAGAGTGGTACAACAGGGATGTCCTGACTTCTCTGAACATTATGTCCTTGAACATTAATTGATGTGCCCTGTTCCTGAATCAGAGTACCAGATGTGGATGGAAATAGATGCTAGATACCAACAATCTAGCATAGCATCCTCCTGGCCACAGTACTTGATCCAGGGACGGAGCTCATTGACTAATCAGAGACAATAAGAAGCATTCTCAGCATTTTACTGGCACTTGAAAGGGGATTTGAAACTATGTTGAAGTCCCAATGGACTTGAAACTAGGTGAGTACAAATCTGGAGCTACTTGAAAACACACAATCCTGAGTTTACTTAACCATAAAAATGACAAGCATCATCCATTATTAAGTACCTGACATGTACTAAGCATTTACTATATGCCAGACTCTTTGCTCCACTTTTTATATGGATTATGTCATATAATAGTGGCAGGAACCCTATGCAGTAGGTAATGCCATCATCTCCACTTGTGGTGGACATGGAGATGTGTCAACAAGATCCTCCTTCAAGAAAGAACTTGTTGGCCTAGGTTCTAGAAGTCTGGTAGCAGACAACTTTTAGCCATCAAATGCAAGTACTAGAAATACAAGTACTAGAACCCACACCCAAGGACCAGTCAGGCAGGGGCTATTTTGACTCAATACAGGACAACCCTAATGGTACTTTTTAGCTTCAGAGCTCCCGGTGGGATCAGCCAAAGCTGGTATCAGTCTTGCTTCCTCTTCTGCCCACTCACACTTCCTCTCCCTCCCTTCCATAGGTGTTCATCTCATGGACATAAGATCCCTTAGAAATATCCCTAATAAACACCTAACACACTAAACTCTGTATCAGAGTCTGCTTCCCAAAGAACCCACCTACAACACCATTTTACAGATAAATTAGTAAAGCAGGAGACTTCTGGCTAAACCCATCACTTGGCATGTACACTGGCGGCTGAGACAGCCTGACTATAAATCTTGCTAAGACCACCATGGCTGATCTGGAATTCAGAACTGGATCTGGATTGCATCGCTAGGAAGGAAGGCTGGTAAGGCCCCCTTGGGAGAGCTGAGGAAGCCTGACCATGCCGGGTGGGAGCTCCATCTCTACTGAAAGCAAGCTATGTCCAATCCGTTAATGACTGTTTGGTGTACAGGGTGGCTGTAGGAAATGACTCACAGACAATTGCATACAGAAGAAGGAACTTTATCTCATTCTCTTCGACTCATAGCCTCTGCTAAGAATAACAGTAAAAACCTAAGAATCTGGGCCTCTTAGCAAATGGTTAACCACAGAAAGAGCATCTTATAAATTCAGTTCCTTTCTTTTGGCCCTCAATATTTCTGTTGCACAGATTTCATGTTAATTAAAATTATTTCCAGTAAGAGGTACAGGAAAACTAATTTATGCAATTGTTTATAGTCATCACCTCCCGTGGTCTTTTGAAATATTATATTTGAAGCTATTATGACTTCATAAGAATTAAATCTTACTGAATTCCTTGGAGGACACTGTGATTAAAAAGAATGATACCTAGTAAACGATAAACTAATAAAACATTCGATAAGTAAGAATTTATCAAATAAGTCTTCAGATTGCACTCATTTATCAGGTCATGGAACAAAAATTAAAGTGTAAGTTTCAAAATGTTTATAAGCCCTTATAATTTAAGATTACTAGGAATAGTGAATGGAGTTACAAAGTAAGGAAAACATGTAGGAGATGAATGAAAATGCATCCCACAAAAGGGAAGTAATAACTGAATAATTGGAAAATAAAAGTGCTAAAGATCAGCACTGAAATGCCTAGCAAGCTATGGAGCTGAAAACCACCTGGAACCCCCTTCTTAGCAAAAGTACTTAATTTTTTATACACGAAGGCATTTATTAAGAATGTATCTCTAAATTCATAATCAAAATCCAAAACAAAAATCTAATTGCTCTTTACAGATATTCCCTAAATGAGAAATATGGATGAAATTGATCTAGTCCACTGGAAGTGGAGCTGGAGCTGTAGGAGAGAATAATTTTAAATTTCTCTTTCTTGATGCTTTAAAGATGTCCTTATATAGTTAAAACAAATTATTTAAAAATTATACACCCATCTCTGCAGTTTAAAGAATTTTTTGTCTTGGGTTTTTTTGGGGTAGTGGGTGGATAGCAGAAGTGAAGTGGAAGAGAAACTGCATCTCCACAACAGCCTAAGGTCTTAAATACAAAACAAGTGAACCGAAGTAAAACAAGATAGAGACCAGAAACAGCCCCCCACCTCAGTTCTAGGGCCAGCCTGCTCAAAGCAGGGCCAGAGCTGCACGCAGGCGAAGGAGATAGATTGGGTTGTAAATTGCCCCAATCAACGATGGAGAAAAATGAGACCACCAGCAACAAATGACACCCGGTCGAGGTAATTCAGTTTGTCAATTCTGCTAGCTAATAAGCCTCCATTACAGTTTGATACGTGAGGGAGGATCCAGCTCATCTATAGAAAAGGATCAATCAATCCTGGAAGCCACAGTCCTTGTCAGCTTTGCAGCAGGGACCTACCCAGAGATGGAAGGAGCTAAAGGCTTGAGAGCCCCCACCCCCAAGGCCTTGCCTTCATCTGAAATCATAAAATACATATAAAAGTGAGAATCCAGACATGTTAAACACAGTGCAGCCTGAGACACAGGACTCTTGGGAGCTCAGAGGAGCAGCAATGTTCATCTCTGAAGCACAGCTTGCCCGATTATCGGATATGCTGAGTCTCTTCCTAGGTACTCCCATGCCCATCACTGTCTAAGCACTCTTGGGAATAAATGAATTGCCCTTGTCTCTGGCATTAATCAAATCCCATGCCATGCTTACATGATCCATCTCATTCAACACAAGTTCCTACCCCGTCCAGGAAGACCTGCAGCCCGCCTCACCCTGGCAGCTGTTTCAAGTTAGGGGAGCTTTCGAAGTGTTCAAAGGAGACAAATAGGTTGTGGTCCTCTCTTGACTGACTTATTTTTTCTGACCTCTTGTCAGAAAGAAACTTTGTGACATTCTTCTACCGGTAGAAATGTATATAATCAAAATCAGTGGGCATATCCTTAGCAGCTTCATAGATGAAATAGAATGTTCTTTAGACAACTACAGTCAATGTGAGTTCTTTTAATGCCCTATGGCTGTGGCCACCGAAATCCTGTATCTTGAGTCTTTATTCCGCATCCCTCAGGAATTCTTGAGTCCAGTTGTCCTTTGTTTATCTTTATCTCTGACACAGTTACCAGGTCCAGTAAGCACTATGGAGCATAACAATTGCATATTCCACACACTAATATCTTCTGAATATGGGATATGTGACTCAGAAGTAAGAGCAAGTGAGATTACAACCTCTCAGGGAAAATCAACAACATGAGCTCACAGGCTGTGCGTGTGGTTGATTTGTATATAGCTGATGACGCAAATTGAGGCAAACATCTCTCCATACCAAAGATGTCTTTAGAGAGCAGACAGCATTCCTGAAGGACTGAATTGCTGTATAATTAGAAGGCGAACGTAGAATAAAATAATCTTGGAAATAAGAGGTCAGGATCAACCCTTCCTCTGGAATAGGGTCACCTTCTTGGAGATGGAGATTCTGTGCCTTGTGGAAGTAAAGTGGCACAGATTAAGCAGTTATGGAAAAGGGCAATTACAAAATCATTAACCAATGGTATTTATTGCTCTTCTAATTTGGTTGTCAACTTATTTAACCCCAGAGGAAAGATGGCATGAAAGAGTGGACTGTACAGAGGTGGAAGCAAGTTGTGGAAAGGCTTTGGAAATGTAGAAATATTGTTTCCGATGACCATAAGGAAAAGAGGGGGTGCAGAGGGGAGCACTGTGAGGTGCTCCCTAGAATAACAATACAAAGCAAGTTAAAAATCAAAGGAGGGAGTAAGCAATTGTCCAAGCCTGACAAAGTCAACTTTGAAGGCAACCTGAATTATGCATGAAAAGGGACATCTTTCTCTGTTTCCAAGCGCCACTGAACACCGACACTACGGTTAGGGTGGGACTGGAGCAGCAGCGGGGACCGGGTCCCCCTTGCGGTGGGCAGGACGGACTAAATGGAACAGCAGGGTGCAAGCAAAGCCCTGAGGCGCAGCTCCTCTCCTCCCACCCAGAGGGCCGCTGCGCCCCCTCCCGGCCACGTGGACGGTCGCGCTCCAGCTCCCGCGCCCTGGGCTGACTCTCCCTCATTTTGGCCCAGACGGAGACAGTGACAAGACCTTCTTTCTCGTGGTGTCACACCTTAAAGAAGGAGCCCTCTAACCAGAAGACAAAACCTGATCCCCGAGCTTCGGCTCCTGTCTGCTTTCCAGGCTGCTCTCCGAGAATAACTCACATGGAGGGGAAAGGTGGGAACCGGGAGGCTAAACCCAAAAACGTTTCCCTAGCACGGAGCTCCCCACGTTTCCAGTTTCGTCTTGGAGGGGTGGGGGTTGGCTTTGTCGTTTTCTGCGCCAGCTCGGGTTCAGGGAGGTTCGATGGAGGGTTCCCCAACCCCGCCCACCTGGTCCATCCGGCGCCACAATGATGAGGATGGGCGGCAGGTAGGCGTCTTCTGGTCTCCCGCTGGATCCCTCCCGGTCCCCGCCCCCTGCCTCTCTAGAACCGACTGTGCGGCCGCTTTTCTCCAGCGCGCGGCGCTGCGGTCGCTTTTATCCTCCGAGCCGCGTCGGTTCGTGCGCTGACAGCCGGGCTCAGCCAGTCGGCTGGAATTGAGTAGCATTCACTGAATCTGCGGCTTTCATGACGTCTCCCTGCGTGGTCCATCACTTTTCTCCCAGCCGGGGATTTTTTTTTTCTGCCACTCTTGCCTTTTCCCCCTTCCTTCCACTCAATCTCCCTCCCCGGTCCCTGCCCAAACGCACACCCCTCCGCCCCTCCTTTGGCCCCCGCGCCCAGCCCTCCTCTCCGCTCTCGCCCAGAGGGAGCCAGTTTGAAGACGGCCGCACCTGGCCGGAGAGGTTGGCCAGGCGGAGGGGTGGGGATCCGCGGGAACCGGGAAGCCAGACCCAGAGCTGGATGCACCGCGAGGAGAATGGAGTCTCCTAACAGCCTCCCGGGGCTGATGTGAAATTTGGCCATCTGATTCCAGTTTTTCTTTCCTTTTGTTTTTTTTGAATTTCCTCTCCTCGCCATCCATCGTGTAGTGAGTTATTAAATCTTGCTCCGTTCCAAGAGAGGAGATCATGATTGAGTGAAACCACCCCGTCCGCAGCAAGGTAAGCGGTGCGCCGAGTTGCTCGAAGGCGAGAAGCTGGCATCAATCTGGGCAAGATGTTCCGTGCCCTCGGGTCCCCGCCGCCCCCTCCTCAGTCTCCGCGCCGCTGCATGCATCTCCACTCTGACGAGAACATGATGCCCAAGTCAAGGGAAAGGCGAGGGAGAAGCCGGTTACATAACAGAAGGGAAATCTGTTTCATACGGTTTTCATTAGCAACTGAAAACTCGCAGGGGGGTGGGGGGCAGGGAGAGGAGGGGTCTGCATGCCCTGGGCTCGGAGAAACCCAGTCAGTTATTGCAGACATCATTTCAACATCCGTTGGAGGAGATGAAATGCACTGATTAACTGACAGGGGCGGCTTGTCATGTAGTCATTTACAGTTGGGAAAAGCCCATTGTCTTTGTGGAAAGCTGTATCCTTGTTCTTCTTTGCCTAGAGGAGGTGGGGAGAGCGAACAGGAGAAGGAGGAAAAGGGAAAAGCGAAGGGTGGGGAGAAAGAGGCAGAGAATGGGGAACAATACTTCCGAACTCTTCTCTGTCAATAAAACCAGAGATGTGATATGATGACTCCAAACAGTGACTAGGAAACTCTGCAAGTAAACTGAATTATTTCGTAATTGGAAGAAAAGGGGAAAAAAGCACCCTTCAGATAAAATGAGATGTTTACCACATTTCGGGGTTTGGATGAATCTGCTGATGGCTTCCTCTTGGGTATATTTTTATTTGCATCAAGACATTAAGCTTGAATTAGTTTTTAGTGGAAATAACATTAGTATTCCCCAAACCCAATAAAACCTCGGGTGGATCCACAGGTATATCTCTTGTGCCAAGCTCAGTATGGAGAGACTCTTAAGAAGGAAACATATCTTAATAGAAACAGCCACAGAAATGGGGTGAGGTTAGTGGAGAAACAAAATACCAGAATTTTCCAAAGAATCCCGCCTCCACTCCCAAAAAAGGAAGTGAAGAAAAAAAAAAATCTCCAGTGTTTGGGAGTTGGAGATTCATTATATGTTTAGAGTGTCTCCTGCCTGCTTTTATCTAAAGTCTGATGGTCCCAGGGAGCCCCCACAGAACAGGATGCAATGCCACATTCCTGCTAGCACCGTTTCCTGCCTACCTCTTCTCTGCTTAAAAACGGAGGAGGGGGATAGCCAGAAGCTGCTTAGAAAGAAAAAGGGGCTTGCTCCAGTCCAGGGCTGAGCTAAGCTTCGCCCATTTCGCCTGGAGAAAGAGAAAGAAAGAGCTCGAGTCTCCATGGCGACCCAGGTGGGAGGGGAGAAGGCAGCTGCAGTTACAAAAAACCTCGGACAAAACTTTCCCAGCTCCAAGCAGAGAAATGAGCCAGCCGCGCACCCTGTGGAGGGTCCCAGGGCATCGACTCTGTCCAGCTTCCTGCCGGCGACTCGCGAGGGGGCGCCTAGAACTGGCCGGTGCCCCGCAAACCTCCCAAACTTACCCAGGGGCCGATGAGAGGGTTAGGGCAGCGGGTTCCGGATTCAGCACCAAGGCCAGAGCTCAGGCGCCGAGGTTTCCCCGTCCCGGTCTGCTCCCCGACCAGGTCCTTTGGTCGCGGGAAAAGTCGTCACTTTCTACAAAGGAACGATTCCCTTGTCCTTGCAGAATCTGGGTATCTGTTATCTACGGAATTGCGTGGGACAGAGAAGCTTGCAAATCATCCGTGTCACGCATGGCGGTGCATCAGAGTAGCTATTCAAAATCAAGGACGTTGAAACAGCGAAAGATTCGAGCTGAACTGAGACTGGAGAAAGATCCCGTCCTCAGGGGAGAAAAGACACACACACACACACACACACACACACACACACGCCCCGATCAGTTCCTGACAAGAGTTGTCTAGTTTCAACCGAGTCCTTTTGGCTTCCAAAGCATCCATTCGTTTCTCACCCTATCGCGCTCCTCTCTTCAACTTTTTGTCAGGCACAGATGGCAGATCAAAGGCGCTGTGGGAGCACCCTGGTCAGCGAGACACAAGCCAACCAAGTTCTGCCTAGGGGTCTTGAGACCCGGGAGGGTGGAGAAACAGTTTATTCTTAGTCCAGACCTGACAGACTCCTGAGCAGCACTGACGAGCTCCAGGAAAGGGAAGAGGGTGTGTTAGCGAGATGAGACCCAGTGACTGTATCTTTGAGCCCGCGTGTGAGCAGGGCAGCTGCATTTCCAAGGTTGCAGGCGTAGGAAACTGAAAGGAGGAGTCACTTCTCTTAATAGAAGCAAGGAAGAAACTGTGCAAGAGGGGAGGATTTGTTATCGCTCGAGTTCCATTTCAACATTGATACTGGGAAAACAGGTAAGTCGCTCTCGCCAATTCTGCCTTCACCTTAGGTGAAGTGGTCTCTGTCCTGCTCTCCTCACCTTTGGTTGTAGATCCCTACATCTCCCTTCCCCCCAAACTGATACTGATGAAGGCAAATAATAGAGGACGGTGGCAGTTATGTTTTGAGTAGACAGCTTTTAAGAGTGGCATCCAGGTGTTACAAGGCGGTTTGAATTGGAGTGCCCAGGGTTTGGCAACTGGTTGGAAATGTTAACAATGCCTCTACAATATTCCTGGCTGCTTTTCTCTTTTGAGGATGCACTTATGCGTATGTGGTCTTGAGCTGCTTCTGGTTTGTTACTTATGAAGGTAAACAAGATGTGTCCTGGTTTTCTTTGCTGGGCTTTCCAACTGTGGGTGTGTCGTTGCTTTCTAAAGATGATTCATGCAGAGCACTCAGGACTTGGTTAAAGCAGTGTGTTTATACCTTCTAGTCTTTTTGTGTGTGTGCATGATCACTAATGAAGGCAGAACCAATCTATTCCAGACTTCGGTGAAAGAGTTTGATATTACACTATTTCTTGCATTTTAGTTCCTGATGGATAGTGATAAGTTTATCCATTGGTTTAATTTATAGAGGAGTTGCTACCTAAACTAGAGAGAAGAAGGATGTGTGAAGCATTGTTAGGACTTAAACAAAACCGCTGCACCCTGGCTTTTCTCCATGTGACATTATCAGCAGAAGGGAAGTAGAGGTTATTTATGAAGATAAAGTCATACAAGACTATAGATTACTAAATAAACAAAGGAATGCGTTTGTGAGTTCTAAAGTTCAATTTCTCTCATGAATATTTTTTTAAAAGACAGGAATGTAAATAACCTAGGTATAGGAAATTGCTCAATCAATAGTCTTTGGTTCTGGCAGATTCCATGCTTATGTATTCAGTGCTAATTTATCAGACTAAGACTTGCTTTCTTCCTGGGTGGCTAATTGCTGAGCAAAGTGTCATTATATCCCCTAAGCAGTCAATAGCATACTCCAAAATAATTGCTTTACCCATTTCAAGTAAGATTTGTTAAGAACAATTAAAATTTATCCCTGTGCACTTGGAGCCATTTTGTAATTTTTTTAAAAATCATTTTGATATCTCACCTTGTTATTTCCTAAACATCAGTAAATAATATATTCACTTGTATGACCCAGCCTTTATTTAATACTTGGGGCTTCCTGGGCTGTTTCCTTGAGTGTACAGGAATGCTTTTGCTTTCATGTTCCTCCCTACCTTCTCACAAACTATCTCTAGTATCTCACAAACTATCTTTTTATGTGATAAAAAGAAAATAAGAAACGAGAATAGATGTTTATTAAGAAATAGAAACAATTCATTGGAGATTAAAAATAAATAAATATAGCCTTATGGAGGCTTTACCCCATTCACTGATTTTCACAGGTAGAAAGCGTTGCTTTCCTCAAGGGTTGAATGTTGACCATGTGAATCTTCACGAAAACAAGATAAACCCTCTTTATCAAAATGGGCAAGTAGGCAAGGTGAAGCTCTTCTCCTTTTCACTAGCTCTTCATTAATCAAATGATATGTAAGTAATATGTAGATTAATAAGAGAAATGGACCAGAGAGGGTCAGAATAGGGGGAAGAAGGAAGGAAGCTAGGGAAAAAGGCAGTTATTTATTTCTATCAGTTTTAAAGTGATGATACTTTTCAAAGCAAGATTTTTTTCTAATTCATTGCATCAGAACTTTACTGTGGGTGGAATTGAGATGTTTAAATTCAACAAATTTAACTTTATTGCTTATTGAGATGGCATTTATTGTTTCTTTCCTTTATTTTCAATAATTGTCATTTAAGTACCAAAAGAGAATTGATTCACTCTGGATTTTTGCAAAAGTATTAAATTTGGTAATATCAGTAAAAAATGAATTAGTAATTAAGCTGAAAAATCATCAAGATTCTTTGTTGAATGAAGGTTTTCTCTTTAGTTGTAGTTAGAGTGTTGTGGGAGATAGAAAATAAACTGCAGTAATTTGCAGTCAAAGTAAACATACATTTTAAATAATTAGTTCTAGAAATGATTAGGATCCTATAGAAAGAAGAGATCAGCATAATTCCAGTTAGTGCTATAATGTTATTCCAACTCTGCTTTCACAAAGTACTATAATATACATATACTTGATATCATTTTATTAGCGCTAATTAATAACACAAAGTTATTTCCCTCCAATAAAGAAGGACAATGTCATTTTTAAAAAGAATATTCAGTATTCCCCAAACTGCAGCCTTGATCTAAGTTTGTGTGCTAATCATTTATTTGTGTATTACTGAATCGAATAGTTATTTAAACAAAACGTCAGAGGATGATTTTGCTCAGTGCACAATGTTCAAAGGGCCATTCAAATCTCTATGTTGTCCAGCTGCATTGAGACCATCAGTCAACCTTCCCCCTTACAATGTTTGAAAATTTAACCCTACATTTTAACCAAATGGCTCTTTAACTCATGTCTTTACAGATCAACAGATTAATCCCAGTAACCCCTTCCCATGTCACATTTCCTCTGTATGGCTGTGCTTAGGACTAGGGGCTATATAGTACTGTTGGTTCTTTTAGTGAATAGATTGTGGCTAATATCACCACCAGTCATATTCCCACTCACAGACGTGTGGTTTCCATTGTGAAAACTACAAAATAAGCAAGCAAGTGAATCTAGAGACAATAAGATCCACGTCCTCGTCGACAATTGTTTTGTGGGACTAAATCTGAACATATTATATGCAAATGAGGGACAAATCTCTAAATAAAATTTGAATCCTGGTTCTGTGGCAGTTTCCTCTTTAAACTTACAGGCATCCACTTTTTTATTACCAAGGATGAGAAGTGACTTTTTTTTTAAATGATGTTTTAAATTTCTCTCATATCATCCAACAGGAATTTGTGCAAGTGTGACAGTGCGCTTGGGAGGTATCGCTCCGTGATAAAGACTGCAGGCTCTGGTGTCTAACTAACTGCATTTGCATCAAGCTTTAGGTGTATTGGTTAGCTTTTACTAGGTTTGGTGCGGTAACAGAAATCCCAACATCTCAGTGGCTTACAAAACAAAGGTTTATTTCTCCCTCAAGCTTCATGGCTTTGCTGGTCAGCTGTGGCTCTGCCCTCCTTTGTCTTCTTCATTCTAGAATCCAGGCTGAAAGACCAATCTGGTCTAGGACATCCCATTCTGGTGTCAGAGGGAAGGGAAAATGTCAAATTAAGCAATGGCTCTTGAAAATCCTGCTCAGATATGGCACAAGTTATCCACTCACGTTCCACGGACCAAAAACAAGTCACATGTCACACCAATGTCAATGGTCAATGAGATGGAGATGTATATTTGTCCCACAGTGAGGCACTGCAAGTCATAAGGCAACAGGTGGAGACACAGAACTTCTTACAGAGAGGGAAGTGAATAATTGGGGACTTTCTTATAATCCACCACACTAATTGTGTGACCTTGATATACTTTAAGCTCTTGGTTTGCATATCTATAAAATGAAAATAATAATCATGTCTACCCCAGAGATGTTATGAAGATTGATGTGATAATATGAGGTTCTTAGCACAATGTCCAGCACAAAGTATGCGCTTTATAAACAATAGATGCTGTTATTCATTTGTTACAATGTCTCATTAAGTTTGGTCCTCAGTGAGGCTATATGGACTTTATTAATTAGACAGCTGCTACAACAAAAAAATCCCTAAATCTTAGCAGCTTAGCAAAATAGAAAACTATTTCTCATTCCAGTAACCCTATTTGGCTGATGCCATCCAGGGATCATGTATGGGATGACGGACACTTTATCACCTTTAACACCTGGTTTCCATGATGTCCAGCTGGCAGGTAGAAAAGAGAGAGCAGATGATTATGCAGGAGATTTTTAATGATCCAGGCCTGGAAGTAATGCATATCACTTCTGCCCATATTCTATAGCCATACCTAACTGCAAGGGTAGCTGGAAATAGTGTGTGTCCAGGAGGAAGGTAAACTGATAGGGTGAACATACTTGAGTCTTTGACATATATGCCCAGTATTAAACTTGCCCACTTGACCACTTTAATACAAATGTCCAGCGTCAAAGAAATATAGCTAGGGTGAGGAATAGAGTAGGGCAGAGCAAATGATTTGCCCCAATGGTGAAAAGATCCCTGGTAGAAATACTATTTTCTTGAGCCCTTGAATTGTTCTTCAGTGGTATATTTTTTAAAATAAATCATTTGGGATGTTTGACTTTTGGAGTGGGTGTATTTGATGCTTACAAAAGAGATGCAAATCCATATTGTTTGACTTCTGGTAGTTGAACCATTAAAGTTGACACAAAGAAGAGCTGACTTCACAACTCATGCTCAGGAGCGAGTTTCCAATCCTGACAGTTACACCCACGTTGTGTCTAAGAATGCTGAAGAATTAGATGCTGTCTTCCAATATCTAGTACTTGCTGTTGACTAGCACTTTGCATTTTGTTTTGAATCACATAAACATCTATATGTTAGACACATGCTCTAAGTTTGGGTTGAATTAATATAATAATAGTCCATGATTTCGTGGAAACAGACCATGTAATTTGTAAGTGGTCTTCGAGAACTCTTGCCTGCCTCAAGGAGAACAGGTATCCTTGGAAACTAAAATCTATACTTTTTCACTAGAAGGGAGAGATGAGTTTTAATGCTAAACTTACAATTTAGAAAAGAGAAATGTCAGGGGGAGATGTATGAGAAAGCTATGAGAGAAAGAGTCAGAAGAAATATGGTTGCAATGCATAATGTTGCTAGTTCTTTCATGCCATTTCCACTCCTCTAACTTGGGTGCCAAAACCACAGACCATTCATGCAGGGCCAGAGGTTCCCAACCTGAAATAATCGATACCACTAATATGCATTAATCCTTCCATGGGGCAGTGATACTGGATTAGAGAACTCTTGAACACTTCAAATATCTTGCCATTCCAAAGTGAACGTTGTCTTATAGAGGACTTCTGCTTAATGAAGAGAGTTTTTTTGAGAAGACAGTTTATTTCACTGCTACCTCCTACTATTTCAGCCTAAAAGGGATACCACCCAACTGAGTCACGTGCAAAAGGGAGCAGTCAAGATAGTAGGTAAGTCCAAATCATGTAATAGAAGAAATAGATGAAGGAATTGGGCGGGTGTTTCCCCCAGAGAATGCTTGGTTGGGGGGGGGGGACATGGTAGTTGTTTTCGGGGGTCTTGATATTGGAAGATGAAGGAGGAATTAGAACTGTTCTGCTGGGCTCTAAGGGATACACTAGAACCTAGTGGTAGAAGCTACAAGTGACATATTTCAGTTCAATATAAGAAAGAATTTTCTGTAGTCAGAGCTGGGCAGAGGTAATAGGATCTGTCTTCTCCATTTGCACGGCTCTGAATTCCCCATCCCTGGAAAGCACAAAGAAGCTGGGAAAGCTAAGAAATGGGGTTGGTGTGCATGTGTTTTTAGAGTCTCTGACATCACAAAGAGCTCCCAGTCCCCCCATGAGGGCAGTGACAACCTTCAGTTTCAGTCAACAAATCAGATGGCTCCTCATCGCTCTACGAGGCAATGGTTTTATTGTTAGGGAACTATCATTTCTCTATAAAGAAAATGTCACATTTCACCAAAATGACATTTTGATCCATACATGAAATGGGGCAGTGAGAGCAGGCCTGGAACGTAGTGACCACATGCATAGGCTGCAGGTCTATAGGACTCCCCCATGGAAAAGGCTTACCTTTCTGCTTCGTGTTGTTAATACAACTCTACCATCAATCAATAGGGAAGGAAATGTCTCCGTGAAAGCTTCTCACGGCCTCTGAACTTTCTTATTTGTAAATAGCCCCTGTTCCTTTTAGAGTCAGGACTCCAGGACACATCAGCCAGATGGATTCGGATTTGTAGACATCTCTTATGCACAAAATATGGGCTAATTAGATAGAATTCCTGCTCTTAAGGTATCCAGTTTCAATAATAACAAGGAAGGAATGGATCCCCTCCTTTGCAGCTGTGTCCTGAAGTCTTGCCAATGAATACCCTAAATATAGATTCACTCCTTTGAATTTTCAGCAGTCGTCTTCGGGTGGCCAGGCCCAACACAGTGAAATATATATTAGGTAAAATGTGAAATATATATTAGTAAATATATAAGGAGAGAGGACACAAATAGGAAGGCAAATAAAGAACCTATTATAGATACGCTGTCAAAAAAGGACTCCTTCATTGAGAAGGAGGCTGAATTAGGTGGCTGCCTTTCTTATCAGCAGCTGAGGAGCACTGAGACCCAACACTCTCCTGTCTCCTTTCTGGCCACAGGTGGGTACATGGGCAGAAGAAAGAATCTGAGCTGACCAAAGTCAACTTAGGTCAGTGGTTCCAAAAGTGTGTCCCTAACCATCAGCAACAGCATCGCCAGGAACCTAGTTACAAATGCACATTCTCAAGCCCACGCCAGACTCATTGAATCAGAAACTCCGGAGGTGGGGTCCACCATCTGCACATCGCCTCCAGGGTTTCTGATGCACATTGACATTCCAGAACCACTGGCTTAGGTTTTCCTCAAATCTGCTTTGAGGAGGAACTCTGAGGCAGCTGCCAATCTCATAGGCTTTTTCCCAGGGTGAAGACCTCCCAGTGTGTGCTCACTTGAAAGCCACGCAAAGCCACAGCTGGTGACGGAGGGCCTGCCCTTATTTTCCACTGCACAAGCAGATTCAACCTGGACTCAGTGTCTAGGAGAAAAAGATGGGAACAAAAGGCTTTTGTTCCAACAGATAAGATATGCACAATCACAGCAAGTGGCAAAGATTACGGGCAGAAAGCAGGCTTCTCTGCTGCTCTCATTGTGTAAATAAACTGCTTAGTCTTTTAGAATTCCAGTTAATCCTCCAGAAGTTTCCTAGTTCTTATTTGAAATTAATAGTCTCATCTATTATCCTTTAAATAGAAGACGCTACCAGTGAAATAAGAATGGTGTACTCTCGAGAAAAGCCACATTATAAAAATTGAATAGAGGGCTTATCATGGCAAACCGTCATGCAGTCAAGTGAAGAATAATTACAGTTATATAACGTTCACTTGTATTTAAAACATGTCTTGACCATCTGCATATTTCCAGAAATTGACCTTTAGTAGCTACATCCTGTATCTCCGTGGCTCCTTGGACCAGTCAGTCAACAAATCTTTAATGAGTATTTACTATGTAAAGAAGACAGAGAGGGAAACAGAAAAAAATGTCCTTATTCCAGCCATTAGACTTTAAGAAAATAAGAGGATCAATGAAACAATGATGTACAACTCAAAGAAGCATAGCGTTAGATGAGAGAGTTCTAGACTTTAAGTGGGGAGAGGAACATGAATAAGGGCTGGCGTCAGTAGGAAACATCTGAGGATGTGGTGGAAGGCAAAGGAGTCTTGGAAGAAGTAGAGTTCTGGTGGGGAGAGAGGAAATGGAGGGTCTTACAAATGAGGAATCCATGTGCATCCAGGGAGTACGGACGATGATACTCCGTGGGGCAGAAATATGGTCTACCATGCCGTGGAGAAAACAGAGAGCCATGCATTGACAAGGAATTGAGATTGTATTGTATCATGCATTGAGATTGTAAATCTTTTAAAAGAAACTGCTTTGATTGGGGGTGAGGGGGTGGTTACACCAGAGATTTTAATCTGGCGGCCATTGACAAGGCGGACTTGAGAGGAAATGCTGGGATCAGGAGACAGCTGGAGACTGATAAGAAGGAAAGGAGACCAAAGCACACTCAGAGTAGTAACGCAGCAACAGAAAATGGCCCTGCTCTAGTGCCGTCAGGGGTGCTGTCATCAGAAGATCGCTCATAAGCTGAAAGACCAGGTTGATGATGGATTCAACCCAAAGCTCGCTCTAACATCGCACTCCGTGAAAAGAGGAATTGCACATGGCCATAGTCCAGTTGAGGAGTGTCGAGGTTGTTCCAGTGAATAAACATTGTGATTGAGAAGAAGGCTGAGTGAGGGTTGTTAGAGCTGAGGTTAGGGCTGCAGCTTGTTGTCACCTTCTAGTGCCAGCAATTGGCTGCCAGCATCTTAGAGCACGTCTTTGGGGATTTGTCCTTCCTGAGGCGCTGTAGGGGGACAAGTGTGCCCAGGGTTATGAATGGGGTGCTGGTTGATACTGAAGATGGTGGAACCAATGTGCTTTGTGATATGGAGCAGAGAGGAGACAGGACTCCTTTCTCATTTGCAAAAACAGTGTTGCTTGATATTTATCTCATGGTCATTCCCAGTCATGTATGTCAAACTACAACATTTTCTGTCCCTCGGAGAAAACCTCACTTAAGTCATTATGGAAATCTATGGGGATTTAGCCAGGCTCTGAACCACATGAACAGAGGCTCCAGGAAACATGGAGTTATAGATGAGTCTTCTCAGTAACTGTCACTAACCCACAGCTCCCACTGAGCTACCATCAGAGAAAATATATAATGGGCTACGTGGACCCGCCTTACTGTGGGAAGACCTCGAAGGCAAGGTGCATTCAGCACAATGTGAGGTGTGGGTCAGATCTAGAACGGCAAAACACGTTCAGATCATTTTTACAAGACTTCCAAATAAAAATAATGAGCCAAAATACCTTGTTCTCAATGCATCTTTATTTTTCAGGGAAATAGTTTATTTGGCTTACACCGTTGAGATGAGAGTCTTGATTCTTTATTCCTGTCATGTGCATAAGTGGAGTTTATTTTGCATTAGCAACACTGTATCTTTTGAACAAAGAGGTTGTATTGTGCATGGGGTCAATAATGGCTATTAGGTAGGGTTCCCAGATCAGAAAGTATATGTCACCTGAAAATTCCTGGTTATAAATAATCACCAAAACCATACCAAAGTCATCCATGATAGCCCACCCATAAAGTGTGTAAAACCTAGATTTTAGAACAACTGATAGAGAAGACAGCATTGTGGTTATGGTGACACACAAAACTAGTCTGGGATAGGAGAATTTAATTAAAATCTACCAATCATTTTCAAATAAACCTCCAATTTTTATCACTGAGTTAATAAGATTTTCTTAAAATAAGCAATTGTTGAACTATTCTAGACCCTTTTGGGTTACCCCCAGTCAATCCAAAGTAGATTGTCCTTTTATTGCAAAAGAAGTATCAAGAGGCCGTTGGCGCGGAGGGCGGACCCTGGGTGTCCTTGTGAGAAATCATGATCTTCACTGGACTGCTTGAGCTCTCGCAATATGCAAGTGTTGTTCTAGTTCACTTCTTTCTTCATGTAAGGAATCTGGACTCCAGTTACTTCTTTCCTTGTTAAATTTCCAGATGAGCTGTTGGTTTTGCTACAATAAAGCAACCCTGGATATGTGGAGGGCAGTCAACAGAACGCTCACCTAAGTGACAGGCGCGGGCTTCTTGACCCATCCTGGCTTCTTCTCATGCCCGGTTTCAGACGTAGTGGACCTGGTTGAGTCATCTGTGCCTCACATTCTAACCACGAAACAGATCAAATCTGTTTTGTAGGACACTGTTTTGTAGGGCACTCTGTGCCCCTCAGCACCCCCAAGATTTCATAAATGACCAATTACATAAGAAAAGACAAGAGAAATCCCCTTGAATTGGCAAAGAAAGGAAAAACTTGACTAGAGCCTTGAAGCCCTTAGCACAAGAGAAGAATCTCAGACAGTGGGAGGGGGAAAGGACAGTAGTTTCTAATAAGGAGAGAGAGAAATGGGCCTGAGATACAGGCAAGAGGGCCTTGCTGAAATCAGAGATTCTGACACCCTGGAATAGGTTTAAAAGGAAGAGAAGGTCATTTCTTTACTGTCGTCTTAGAGAAATCAAAAGGATAAACTAGGTGACTCCTTGAGTTAAATGTCCAGGTCACTAAATTTGAGATGTCAATTCAAGTATATTTGAAAATGCCACCCAAATTCAAAGTCCTGTTCTCACACTTGAGCTTTCTCCTTCTTACTATGGGCACTCTCCATGGGCCTCGTCATGCAGCCATCTCACATGCTGATGTGTCCCTGCATGCTTTGCCTCCCTGCCAGGTCCAACCCCCTTGCCAACAGGGCTAGACCTGGACATCACTGCACCCTCTCTCCCCAAGTGTTTCATGGAAGAGCCATTCAATATATGGCGTTTGATTAATGTTTCTATAATGCCTAATGTGCTCTGATTCCAATGGAACTGTTGGGAACTGTTAAAACTATTAAAAAATAGCTTTCTTTGTAAAATGAACACAGACTGTTTTATTCCACGTAGTCAAATTGCAGCCATCTCTAAAAGTTCAGCGAGGACCCACTGAGCAAGAAATAAAAACACTCAAATTCTATGTATGGAGGTCAGAGGGGAAATATAAGAGGGAAAGAGCTGTTTTCTTCTCTTAGTAATTTGTGCTAGTGGAAACATCCATTTTAGATGTCACTCAAATGCACTTTTGAATGACGGAGGAAAAGATTAAATGTGTGTTTCAGATGGGACAAGGTAACATTCGCTTCTATGGGTCATATAAAAAATTGGAGCTCACTCATTTCTGGGTCATTGGTTTCTGATATGTCCATGTTGGTATTTTCCTTCCGGGTTGCTTTAAAGATCAAAACCTACACCCTCAAGCTGTTAGCCAAAACCACACTTACTTTCAAAAGCCTGAGAGATTGGCCTTAACTTTGAGTCACGAGGTTCTGAAGAATGAACTTTGACAGACAGTAAGTTCTGTTAGATGAGTTATTTAACTTCTTTCTACATCAGGTTTTCCAGCTATAAAATAGGGATAGTTCAGGGAAATAAACTCAATAAATTACTAAGCTATTTTTCCTATCCTCTGCTTCTAAGAAGATATGGAAAATTATAATAGGTAATTTAATAAGTTTATACTTATTTAAAATGCTAAGTGTATATGTTCAGGAGACAGATGCTACTTACAGCTTCATTTGTAATCTTTAAAGGAGAAATTAGTTTACAGGTGGAATAATGTCCCAGATACACCACAGGCGCCCACATCATCAGAGACTGAACTATGTCCAGCATGGTACACTCACCAACACAAGGAAGCAAGCTCGTGGCTTAGTAAGACTTGTAATGACTGAAGTTGAAATCCTAGGAATTCTAGGTGCAAATTCTTTTTGCTCTTGGGTTGAATAAAAAATCCAAATAATTCAGTTAAAGCAGGGTATCCCATTCCTGAAGCACTTTCAATCATCAAAGTTTTACAGCAAAGTCAACACTGAATCTTATGAGGACAAATGAGTTTCAAAGTCTATGTAGGTTTATATGTGTGAATGAGAAGAGCACTCCACATGTAGATCTTCATAACCATATATTCATAGGTGTGGTTTCCATACAAACGGCATTTTTCACATCCACCCTGGTGAAACTTCTACCAATGGAAATGTAGAGAAAGTGTATCATTGGTTGGCCTGACTTCTGGAAACGGATCTTCTCTTCCTCTGAGATAACACTTACCTTTAAAGTAACTTGCCAATTTTAACTCTCCCATTATTTCAACATTTCTACAGAGCAAAGAATGTTCGCTGCTAATTCAGAAAGGTAAACCAATTTTGACGTTCATGAAGCCTGTACTCATCCAGCTTGACTAAAGACAATAAAACATAGTCAATTTCTTTGACCTGGACATTTCTCATCTATTTGTTGCACAAGTAAGCTATATTCAAGGTAGAAAAATGTGAAAATTCAAATAATCTATAAAAAAAGAAAACAAGAGGAAGTCAGGAAGGCTGGAAGGGAGGAAGGAAGGAGGGAGAGAGGGAAGGAAACAGCACATACGGTAAATATATGGGTTTATTTACATTTTTTAACTAAAATCAGATCATCGTATTACTATTCCTTGGCCTACTTTTCTTATCAATAGTACATCATTGACTTCTCTCCAAGTCAGTAGCTACGGGTGGGCGTAGGTTTATTTGGCCTCATTTCCTTCTACTGCGGGCCTCACTCCCTGCACTGCAGCCACCTTGCTGATGGCACCTGGCTGTTCCTTGCCCATGATAGGCACTCGCTACATCAAGGCCTCTTAGCTCCCTGTTTCCTCTGTCCTGCATATTCTTCTTTCTTCCATCAAATCCTTACAGAACTGCCACTCTCTCATGGAGGGCTTCCATTTCCACTCTCTTTACATCTGTGACTGCCAGGATCCTCCACCCTTCTCTGCCATACCCTCCTCTGATTTAATTTCCTCCATAGTCTTTGTTACCTTCTGACATACTGCGTAAATTAGATGTTGATTTTGGTTATTTTCTGTCTCCCACAATAGATATATAGACGAAGAGGTTTATTATAAGGTATTGGCTCATGCAATTAAGGAGACTGAGAAGTCCCATGAGCTGCTGTCTGCAAGCTGCAGACCCGGGCAAGCTGGTCATGTAATTCAGTCTAGGTCCACAGGTTTAAGAACCAAGGGAGGTGATGATGTAAATTTCAGTCTGAGGGTAGAAGAAGGTGAGATGAGATGTCCCAGTTCCAGCAGTGAGGCAGGAGAAAAGGGGCAAATTCCTCCTTCCTCCACTTTTCGTTCTATTCAGGCCTTCCATGGATCGGATGAGGTCTACTACATTGGGGAGGGCAATCTACTTTACTGAGGTCACCAACTCAAATGCCAATCTCATCCAAAAACACTCTCACAGACACACTCAGGACTGTTTAATCTGGGCACCCTGTACTGCAGTCAAGTTGATGCATAAAATTAACCATCGCACTGGTGTATCCCTAGCATCGCAAACATTGCCCAGCACATAGTAAGCACTCAATATTGTTGAATAAATATAGAATGTCTTTGTGATGGCTGCCCTGTAAGTAATTAGAAAACATGTGTAGTGTGTATTTATTACGTCCTTTGTTTTGGACATTTGGGTCGTTTTGCTTTTTTGTGTTGTCAACACTGCTATTATAAATATCCTACACACACTATATCTTTGTACAACACCTTATCAGAATGTCTCTTTAGTATAAAGTATTTTAAATGTAATTACTAAGCAGAAGGGTAAGCACTTTTTTAAAGCTCTTGTTACATTTCACCAAATTGCCCTCCAGAAAGTCTGCACCTATTTACATTCTGCCAAAGCTCAACAAGAGAGCAACCTCTAATCCACTGATCCACTGACCACGTAAGCAACCTAACTGGAGGCAAGGATGTTCAAAGAAACTGGACCAGGTCCTTCCCAGCTACGAGAGCCTGTGCTCACTTGAGCCACTCAGCCGCATGACCGGACCAGTTACATGGAAGGAATTGATATCAGACACTGGGCAAAAACTTTCCTATTGGTGGAACTCAGATGAGACAAGTTTTCAGAAATAATGTCCCAGTCATTAAGCCAACTCATTCTCACAAGAACCCTGTAAAGAATGGCCCACCCTGTTGTCCCCTTTAGTCCCATTTAATAGATAGTGAACCAAAAGCCAAGTTCACATGGTAGGTCATGTGAAATAACCAAGATTTGTAATCAGAGTCAGGAGTCTGGACATCTGGCCTTGAATTCTTCCCACCTCTACTCTTTCAGCATTCTCCTAGACTTCTTTAAGATCCAGTCTTCAATCAATATTCACCTGGCTGTGGGTGTCCAAGACATGTTCTTTAGAAGAAGTTTTTAAGAGAGTTAGCAAAACTGTGGTAGTACATTAGCTTCTTGAAATAAAGGTATAATTTTTAGACGTGAGGGCAGGGAAGAGAGGGCAGCTGGGGGAAGAAAGAGCGAGTGAGAGAGAACAATCCATCTAAGGCCAGTTTCTCACCAATAGCTTCCACAGTCTACTTGGCCGTATTTCAGGGCCAAGACAGTTTTTCCCCCTGAATTCACGAACTAGTGTTAGTTTCACATGTGGAAGAATATCATTAAAGAGATGTCGTGATTTCCACTGAGATTATACACAAAAATAAAACTCTCCTCTTTGCCACCATCATTCCGCTCCAACCCAGGAGCATCACAGCGTAGTATTTCTCAGTAGACGGAGTCATCTGTCCCTTTATTAGCTGATTTCCACTTTAAAACATAAGAAGAATATACTCATTAGAGTCTGAAAGTTTTTGCTTCTTAACAGAAGAAAAATAAAATCTCGATTTTTTTTTTTTTTTACTACGTGAGATTTTTACCTGTCTTATTTTAAAACATTGAAAAATACTTTCTTGTCAAAATAGGGTCTTTAAAAGTTTTGTCTGCATTCAAAACTTCAACAAAGAAATAGAAAAGAGATGGCAATCATCATCAACATCTGTAAATTATGCATGGACTAATAGAAAAAGAAATCTCTTTCCCTAGCTATGCCTTTCATTTTTAAAAAATAGGATTTCGTAGATATTTTAACAATTCACTTCTTCCAACATCTCTGATATCCGGTGTTTTGGCGTTACACACATCTTACAGATGGGAAGATGGAGCTCAGAAGGAAATATCCTTTATCCCCCAGCAATGCACGAAGCTTGTGGATTCTAATCTGTAACTCTATCCACCATCTACAGACTTTCTAGAGCCACAGCAACAAAAAATGGTAGCACATTATTGGCATTTTTAAAATTTTGATGTGAAATCCACTAGGAACAAGTCTTGAAAGGCACTTCGCAGTGGCCCATCTGGAGTGGAATTTTCCATGACCGGTAAAGACCTGGAGCCAATCTGATGACCACTCAAAGGACAAAGGGCAGATTCCGTGGATGCCGGGCTGGAATCAGCAGCCGAAGAGACTTGGACAAACAATTCTCTAGGACAACCTTGGCCGCCCTGGCCATACACCATTAACAGGTCTGTGGTACCCCACCCCAACACTGGGACTTCTTCAGGGCCTCCCAGGCAAACTTAAAGGGCAGCCAGGATTGAGAACCCACAAGAGCAAATGCTGCAGCCTAGTGTTCAAGGTCTGCTTTAATGGCCATATGAGGACTCTTCCTTCTGTTTTCTCACGAGGTCCGGCTCAGGGAGGGTTTTGCCGTCT
Source organism: Equus quagga (assembly GCF_021613505.1). Classification (NCBI taxonomy): domain Eukaryota; kingdom Metazoa; phylum Chordata; class Mammalia; order Perissodactyla; family Equidae; genus Equus; species Equus quagga. The sequence goes on from NW_025802777.1 coordinate 5,679,176, forward strand.
GTAATCTCATTTGATCTTCACTCCCACAGCAAATGGGCTGAGTCCTACTGGGTCCTAGGTCCTATGGTAACACTCTGGAGCCACTGAAAAGGGCTTTTCATAGTGACGGGTAGGGCAGAGGACCATAGCCATGGGGCTGAGATGGGTAGTCCCTGAGATGGCTACAATGCAGCTGTGAAGTCTGCACAGACCTGTGGCAGAGCTAAGGGTTAAAAGCAGAGATGTACCTCGATGAACACAGGCAGTAGAGGGAGCAGTAGGGAAGGACGGAGCCTTGGCAGGCTGAGGGAGCAGTGTGACAAGGAGGTGCAGTCCAGGAAACAGGCATGAGGAAGGGGCGAGGGGACAGACCACAGGGACCAGGTGCTCTGGGACCAGGACCTTAGATCTCATTCCCATGGGAAGCCGAAGCAAGATTTTAGACAAAGCAGTGGAATGGACAACTTTGCTTCTAGAAAAAGGATCATTGTGTTTATCCGATGGCGATATCAATCACAACACTTAGTTTATCAGTTAAATAGGCAGTTGTGAGGAATAATAGAGTTTATTTTTAAACCACCATTTCCTCTCGCCCCCAGCTGGCCCCACCCCTACCAAACCCATAGCCAGGAGGCCGTTTCTACGTCATCTATATCTACAGCCTCCTCACTGGGCTTAAGTGAGTAAGCAAAACATGCAGGCAGTGGTTCGAGGTGGGAGCGCCCTCAGCGTGGCGTGGCAGGTCATTGCTCCCACCATGGGCAGTGCTGGCCCGGGCTCCTCCCTCCCTGTCACTAGGGCTTCATCTAGCACGGGTTTGGCTCTCATGGAGGAGTTACTCGCTTCACCTGTTCCTGTGACTGATTGTTCCCCTTTTTTGCTGGGCAACACCTTGGATGGGACTGAACACAGAGACAGGACGGGGGTCTGCAAGGTCACAGTTGAATGGGCCTCCTTTTAGAGAGGTCTGCAATAAAATGCCTTGGCTTTTCAAAGCCAAGGCAGCCTCCCAGAGTGGAGAGAACCCGGGTCTCCCCCAAAACTGTCAGTCTCAGCATTTAGACATTCTGTTTGAATCCCTTAGCAAGGTGAAGCCACAGAGTGGGTTCCTACAGGCAAGTCTCCAGCTTCCACACGCACCGGATTCCCTCCCGGCTCTGGGATTGATCCCAGCCCACTGGCCCTCCCTCGGAGAGAGCCTGGGTACCCGTGCCTCAGCTCCGAGGTGAACTCCCCGCGGTCCCAGCAGCAGACACTAGTCTCTTCTTTTCTTTTTGAAGCTCAAGGGCATTTTCTGAGGCAAACTCTGGGCTCCAGGCACTGTCTCTGCTCGCCTCTGTTTGGGGCAGGGATGAGTCTGCCAGCCTGGTGTTCCCGCTGCCACAGGGGCCCAGCTTTATTCTCTCCGAAGGCCGTCAGCTTGTCTGTTCCCTGACAGATGCTGACTCCTGCTAGACAGAAATCCTGAGTCTTCCTACAAGGCTTTGGACGGGTGCGTTCACCCCCAAACCCCATGCCACCCTCGAGTCTCCTCCAGGACATGGCAGGGCAGGATTCTGCCCTCTTAGCCATGCCGCAGTCTTGAGGCCCAAGAAGGGTCACCTGTGCACCTTCATGGCCCACAAAAAAATGTGTGTCTCCCACCAGGACACCCCAGCCACTAGCCAGCTGAGGCACAACTGAACCCCTCCGTCAGGCCAGCAAGAAGGCCCAAGCCCCAAATGAGCCTCATTGTTTCAGGTGAAAACAGGTGTGTGAGGTCACTGGCTGTCACAAGTGCTTCAGAAACATCAGCTGTTATTATGGCCAACAGGCACTTATCAGACTTTTGTGAGAAGCTGAGACTTCTGTCCTGGTTTTAAGGGTATGATTTCACCCCGGCAACACCTTAGAAACTGCAAGTTTCTACACTGAGGCTTCCCTTCGTATTTCCGTCTATCAAATAGGGATCTGGACCAGGGCTTCACTGTCAGGCCTGGGGCGGGGCTCTTTGACACCCTTTGTCTCCACCTCACAGCCCCTCTGTCCCTGATACCCTCCTTCCAATCCCCCCACCCCCTTATAGAAGCAATCAGAAGGACAATGTACTGGGAGGTCCACCTCTCAGGGGGTGGGAGGGATGGAGGCAGAAAGGGCTGTGCATTTCTAACTACAGACGCTGTTCAAAGAGTGACGTCCAGGGTGTGGGAGGTCAGCACCAGTGGAAGGTGGGGAGGGTGGGGGTAATTGGGTAGAGATGTTGGGTTATGGGAGGGAGTCTTGGGGAGAAGGGTTACCAAAGTGGGCATGCCGTCTTCAGTCAGAAACAAAACCGAGTCCATTCAAGAGTCTGATAATGCTCCCCTACTGGGTGCAGACATCCCCAAAGGGGCTACTAATGGGGTTACATTAAGACTACCTGCTTCCCACTCTCTCCTGGCTGATTCTAGGCCCTTCCCACTTTGGAGTAGTTGTACGTGCTGGGTCTTGATCCTTAGCGTCTTTGAGGACAAAGCCACGTTACCTCATGAACCCTTAGGAAAAGCCCTTCTCTTGCTCATCTATAAATACCAGGACTGTCATTTGGGTTTTAGAAAGAAGCTGATCTGCCATAACGAGGAAGGTGTGTGTATTTCTCTTCCCTACTTAGCGCCTATAATTTTTGTTAGAAAATGGTAAATATGACATTGCGAGCACATTTTAAAAATAAGGTGATAGTCTCTAGATTCTCTTGGAAAACATGAAATTGGAATCATCACTCCCATGTTAACAAAAGAAATTTGGAGAAAGTGTTGATCGGTTGGCAAGTCTTTTCCTAAAATGATCTTACATATAAGGGGACCCAAGAGTGGTCTCAAAGGTTGTAAGGCAAATTTTCCAGGAGGTAAGTCGATATTGCGTGTGGGAGTAGAGGGGCACGAGTGTTGACTGTGTGCTGTAAAATGCACATTCTGACTCAGTAGGTGTGGGGCTGAGCCTGGGAGCCTGCATTTCCAAGCAGCTCCCCGGTGCTGCTGATGCTGCAAGGCTATAAGTAACTTCCACTTATTTTCTGGGTGCCTTGTTCCTTTTATGAGTTTAGACAGACATCAAGGAAGGATGAATAAGCTTCTAGAACTGAGCTTGCCAGACCATCCCTTTTATATCTTTTTTTTTTTCAAAAGGTTAAGCAAGAATTATAAGGCTTCCTGAAGTTAAAAAGTGATAGAGAATGACAGGGTTTTGATTACAGCGTAATTTAACAGATCATTTTAAGATTTCAGAGGCCATGATATTGGAGAGAATCCGAGAGAAGAAACAGAAAGGAAGAGGCCAGCATTGAGCTCGGCTTGTTTGTATCTATTTTTGACATTTCTCTGGGTTATGTATGTAGCATCTCTCTGCCAAAGTGAATTACAGGAACTTGGAAGAGGTTATTTATGGAAGTATTTTAGAATTAAAGTCTACCTTCTACCATCTTTTTAAAATAAACATCTTCAAATGGAAGTACGAAGGAAATTTCAGCTGCTGTGCTAGGAATATAATCCAGAACCCGAGGTAGTACTTGTTGGATGGAAATGTCAAAAAGCAGCAATTCCAAAGAAGGGAGGGCAGTCAGCAGAGCAGAGCAAAAGAACAACCTCCCTAGGGGCTGGCCCTGTGGCCGAGTGGTTAAGTTTGCGCACTCCGCTTTGGCCGCCTGGGGTTCATCGGTTCAGATCCCGGGCGCCGACATGGCACCACTCATCAGGCCATGCTGAGGTGGCGTCCCACATAGCACAACCAGAGGGACCTACAACTAGAATATAGAACTACGTACTGGGGGCTTTGGGGAGAAGAAAACGAAGAAAAAAAAAAGAAGATTGGCAACAGATATAAGCTCAGGTGCCAATCTTGAAAAAAAAGAAAAAAAAGACAAACTTCCCTCTGCCATTGGTGACAGAGCACACAGGCTGCCATTTATATGGGGTGTATTGGAGTAGGTTCTGACCAAAGAAATCAACATTTTTCTGCAAAACGGGGATGAGATGAAAAAGAATTCTCAGGAACTTAATGAAAAGCTACCAAAGGAACTAGATAGGTGACAAAGAAAGCTAAAATTCTTGGGATTGCTCACTTTCCCAAATAGAATTTTCCTCTTAAAAGACTCCTTAATAAAAATATTGCAACCTCACTGCCAGGGCCAGCAATAGACAAACTGAGGGTTTCTTCATATGTCCTGAGCCTTGTGCCTGTTCTGTACCCCTTTTCCCGACTTGTCTCCCCATCTTTACCCAGCCTTCAGTCCCTACCACCGCCTCTGCCCAGTTCCCTCCCTTATTCTCAAGTATAGATGACCAAGAGGGAACCGAAATGAGCAACATGCCTTCCAAGTACATTTGCCCAAATATACGGCACATTCCCCAAATCATTCATATTTACCAGATGTTTTTTAGAAGCCACATTTTCAAAACCGATACAGAAAAAATAAGGCAGAATACTAATATCCATTAAATCTGGAGGTGAGAGGATGGGTATTAGGTGTCCTTTCTGGAATTTTTGAAATATTTTGTAATATCTATTAAGAAATGAAGTGGGTGGCTTTATTACCCACCAGTGATGACAAAGCTGTTCCTTCAGAGGAGGCGACACCACCAACCTCCCTCTCCCCATTACCTCTGCCTAATTGGGGTGGTCTGTCCGTCCTGCAGTGGTTCAACGCCCTGTCTGCACATTAACATTTCCTGGGAAGAGTTTAAAATATATTCAGGTCTGCTGCTCTTCCGAACTGATTAAATCAGAGCGGCAGCGAGGAGCAATCTCTGCATCGGTGTGTTTTAAAAGCTCCACACACAGTTTTACTGAGCCGCCAGGGTTAAGACCTTTGGTTTAACGAATAATAATCAGGATGCTTTAAAAAGGTAACTACAAATTCTTAAGCTCCCAACGTAAAAATCTTTTATCTTTTTCTTATTGCCAAGTACTATCTAAAACAAGTCAAGCCACATGTATTCCCATCCTCACTATTCTATATTTCCTCCTTATCCCACACCTACCAGCCTCAACCCACACACCACCTCTGCCGCCATGACCGCTGCCACCACCCCATCTCTACCACCATTGCCATCACTATCACCATCATCACCACCACCACCACAATCACCAGCACCACCATCATTATCACCACCACCA
>NW_025802777.1:5684384-5699261 GCF_021613505.1 Equus quagga
ACCACCACCACCACCACCACCATCACCACCACCACTATCAGTACCACCACCACCATCACCATCACCACCAATAACAACCACCACTACCACCACCATCACCACTGCCACCGCCACCACCAACAGCACCACCGTCACAATCATCATCACTATCTCTACCACCAACACCATCACCACCACCACCATCAACATCACCATCTCTACCACCATCGCTGCCACCACCCACCACTGTCACACCACCACTAACAACAACAAGAAACAAGGGTAAAATCCAGAGCTGAGGGACTTATCTGAAATTATCAACTTTTGTATTTGGATATTTAAACCTTTAAATTCACATGAGAGAGAGTTATGGGGGGGGAGGGAGTTGCTGGGAGCTAAAACAGCTGCAACTTGGGCTCCCAGGGGTATTTGTAGCTCTGAGTGGGTATAGGAAAGCCCGGAAATAGTCCCTCTTATCCAACAGCCTCTAAGTAATCAACCCGTCAAGCTGCCTTACACAAAATTAAAATATGTATTAAAGTTTTTTTACTTTGTAGCTTTCAGGAACACATTTCTAAGCAATGCTTAATAATCCTTGGTGTTCCAATTAGTATGAATGCTTCATAGGTGTGAGGCCAAATTCTGAATGATGTAGAAAAGGTACTTTTTTTACAACTAAAATGGCATACTGTTCAGGGTGGACAGAGAAACAGAGAGGGAAAGAATGAGAACACGAGAGAGAGAGAGAAAGCGTGGTGTGTGTGTGTGTGTGTGTGTGTGTGTGTGTAAGCTCCCCTAACTTGCTTTTGAAAACTGATGTTCACCTTTTAATCTCTCCAGCATACTGCTGAGAGCTCCAGCCCAGGAAACTATTCTATGAAAACAAAAAGGAGGAAAACCTCCTGCCCCGTGTCTCCCGTCCGTCTCATTCCATCTCTAACTCGCCTTCCTGGGATAAGTTAACATCATTTACTTAGATTACGGAGATCAGACTATACCCTCAGAATTCCTTGCATTTAACTTCAGGAGGAAATTTCTGGAATTTATTAACAGACTTTCAATACACGTTATTTTAGAGGAAACATTTTTGTAAAGTTGCCCCCATGTGCTATCTTGTTTTATTCGATTTTGCAAAGCTTTTTGGTAAACACAGCAGGTTACAGCCTCACGAGAGGGCCGCTGCTTGCTCCTTGCTTGGATGGGGGACGTGGGTAGAGTTCTAGTCAGCATTCTCCTGAATTGTGCCCACACGGGAGGCTCCCCATGACTCAGGGACACGCAGGGAAAACCTTTTGACACACCGAGCTGCCACATTTTATTCCTTTGTACCTGACTTACATTTGCATGGTTCTTTTCAACCCCCAAAATCAGGAGTCTCGGGGTGCATTTCACACCGGGAGGTTTGTGTCCGTCGTGAGTGGGCTTTTGTACAGACACACACATCCCACAGGTCAGGGTCCTTGGAGCTGTGTCTTCTAGAACAACAGGAGGGGCCTGGGAGCAGAAGGCCAGTACTTTGTCGGTTAACTACTCTCACAAAGCAATGAGCTTTTCCTGACGAGTTTCTGAACAGATTTATAGCTCTCGAGTTCTTTGCCTTAGACATGTGAGTAGATTGTAAAACACTTTTGGGAAATATGCAAGTTCCACAGTCTGATTTCTCTAAACCTTGCATCCAGCATCAAGAAGCAAACGGATCTCTGCCATCTAGCTCACTGTTGTGAGTTGAATTGTGTCCCCCGAAAAGACATGCGGAAGTCCTAATGCGGTACCTATGAATGTGGCCTTATTTAGAAACAGAGTTTTTGCAGATGTAGTCAACTCAAATTGAGGTCATGAGGACCGGCCCTAATGCAATGGGACTGGTGTCCTTATAAGAGGAGTGCAGGCCATCTGATGGCAGGGAGAGAAGAGGTCATGTGAAGATGGAGGCAGAGACTGGAGTGATGTATCTACAATCAAGGAACGCCAAGGACTTCTAGGAATTCCAGAAGCTGAGAAAAAGGCACAGAGTGGATCCTTTCCCACAGCCTTCAGTGGGCTCTGCCGGCACCTTGTCTGGGCTTCTGGCCTCCAGAACTGTCAGAGAATGCCCTTCCATCCCAGTTTGTGGAACTTCATTACAGCAGCCCCCTAGGAAACAGATACACTAGCCAGAACCCTCCTCTCCGGGTCAGCACACCGTCCATCCCCACAGCCCTGCCCCTCCTTCTGCATTAGCCCGCCTTCCCCAAGGACCCCAACATGATAACTAGCAAACTTGTTGCACATTGAGCCCTGTTTCTCTTTGAGAAATGGAAGGCTCTTCTGCCTGCTGAAATAACTTGTAAGGAAGCACAGATATAAATTGCAAAATCACAAACCTTAAAGCATTCAGGGGCGAAACTTCACTTCCCTAGACCTGCACGTCACACAAGCCCCCGTGTCTGGGACATAGCAGAAAAACTCTTGCCATTGATGGTAAACTCAGTCACTAGGGTTCGCGTCTGTGCTTGGGGCTACTGCCCACCAGCTTCTCCCTCTCCCTCGCTGATGCATGTGGGTTTGGGCATCACTGACACAGCGATGACCTCGGTCTCGGCTGCGTCTGCTGCCTGGTCCCCATGGGGCCTGGCTCCTCGTCCAAACCACATGGTCTCTGCCGGCCCACACCTTCCAGGCCCTCCATCTCCCAGTGCCTGTCTAGGAATAGGCGTGGGACTCTCGGGGAGGTTTGCAAGTCCTCTGGGCCAAACTTGAGCAAACCAGGAGCAAATCTCCTCTGCACTGCAATCTACAAACTTCTCTTCTGCCCCCTCCAGGGTTCCAACCTCAAGGACACCGTGGGGCATGGCCCCACACTTTCTTCTCGCCTCCAGAGTAAGGGTTCACATCTCCTTTGTCATCACATCTTCTTTCCAAATCTGGAATTTATAAGCTTTATGCTCCTCCGAGTCCGCCGGGCTTTGTGCCTGGTTTCTGAAGCCAAATTTTGGAGAACTTGAAAAACACTCTGTCTGGCTCTCGCATTCCAAAGCCTTCGCTCCCAAGACTGTTTTGGATGTCAGCGCCAAGAATGCTGCCGTTTGTTCTTGCAGTGTTCTTCCGTGTCATCGTCCCCTGGACCAAGGAGCTTCAACCTGTGGCTTTGGGGGGAAGGCAAAGGGTGAGAAAGGACTACTTAAGAAGACCGTGGCAGCATCAGGAGCAGGGAGGGAGGGAGGGGTTTGGGGGAAGTCACAAAGGTTTACCAGCACCCTGTAGGGAGGCTGCCTGCAATGCCTTCACCGTTCCTCCCCCTCAAACCCAGCTGAGCCCAGAAGGGCCAACCCTGTCTCTCACGGGACTGTCACAGAGGGACTGCCCAGTGGAGGCAGCCATTTATGGCTGAACAGGTGAGAACTCAACTTTCCTGGGACTCTAACCTTCCTTGGACTCTGCCTTCCATTACTTTATTCCAGTTCACCTGACTTTCCTTCCACGTCTTCAGGGGAAATAAAAAAGAAGTTGTAACCAAATCATCAATCCATTGATTGTGGTCAAGTGCTTGAAGGCAAGCTACCTCTAACCTCAGGATCTTTGCACTTACTGTTCCCTCTGCCTAGATCACACTTTTTTCCAGGAAATATGTATTTTATTTCTTCTCAAATGTCATCTCATCAGAGGGGCAATCTCACCCTAAAATAGCCACCACTACGCCATCATTCTTTATCTCCCTATCCTCGATTTATAGCACATACCGTTTCCTGAAATATACATTCCATCTATAACACGCAGCTATAATTTCCTGTTTTCATCTCCCACCAAAATGTAAACTTCATGAGGGTGAGGACTTTGTCCCGTTCGTTCAATGCTGTGTTCCCAGGACCTGCAACCGCAACTGGCAGAGAGTAGGCCCTTAATAAAGATTCGTTGAATGAATGGTGACAGCAACCACTGAACATTATAACCAAACTTGAATGCAGCTTGGTTTTACAACAAGCCAACTTATGATGAAGAACTGAGTGGGGAGGGTATCTTAGTAAACACAGGACCCTGTGCTGATGCTGGGGTAGGACCTGATTGCACGACAGAACAATCCTCCCTTAGTCCTCAAAGGTGGCATACGAGTTACTTCCCTTCGAAACAGTCTCACTCACAGAACTTCACCGAGGGTCCCCGCGGAGGAGGACAGAAATGACCTGGTCGCAAGGAGACCGCAACTGAGCTCTCAAACAAGGCCCAGAACATCAGGGCCCTGGAGAGGGTGGCAGATGGAAGAACCTGCTTTGGGGGGAGGGTAGGAGGGGGTGCACACTACTGTCCATCAACCTGGACAGAGGAGGAGTAGAATTTAGGGAAGAATAGAAACCCAAGGTTGGATTAGGCAGGGGAAAAAGGAAAAAAAAAGAGTGAATTTTAACTAATTAAATCAACATACACTGAGTGCTTGCTGTGTGCCAGCACAGTGCTCCTGGCTGGGGAGTAGACACCTGAAAGTCACGATTCCAGTCCTCAAGAAGCTTAAGCCAGAGGTTCTAGAAACGGCAGTGAAAGCAGAATGAGAGCTGGACTTTGAAGGAGGCGAAGTGAAGACGGGGAGGCGGCAAGCAGCTCCCCTCTGTTGGGACAGGTTCTGCCTGCAGCTTCCTCCAGCGGTGGCTTCACAGACTTAATCATAGGTTATATTTAAAAAGTAGCCTATAGGCGTGATGCCTTATTAAACGTGCCTTCGCTATTTTTAGAGGATATTAATCATGTTACCTTTTGATTTGAAATCGGGACAGGTTAGCTCTAATTACATGAGATTCTTTAAGGAGCTTGAAAAGACCCAGGTGATCCACCCCCAAACCCACATTTTTTTTCTTTATTGCAGTGACATAGGTTTATAACATTGTATAAATTTCAGGTGTACATCGTTATATATTTCGAGTTCTGTGTAGATTACATCATGTTCACCACCCAAAGACTAATCACCATCCACCACCACACACATGTGCGTAATCACCCCACCCTCCTCCCTCCCCCTTTCCCCTCTGGTAACCACCAACCCAATCTCCGTCTCTGTGTGATTGCTCTTCTACTTATGAGTGAGATCATATAGTATTTCACTTTCTCCCTCTGACTTATTTCGCCTAACATAATACCCTCAAGGTCCATCCATGTTGCCACAAATGGCCGGATTTCATCCTTTCTTATGGCTGAGTAGTATTCCACTGTGTATATGTACCACATCTTCTTTATCCATTCACCCCTTCATGGGCACCTAGGTTGCTTCCAAGTCTTGGCTATTGTGAATAAGAATGCGACAAACATAAGGGTGCATCTATCTTTACACACTTGTGTTTTCTTGTTCTTTGCATAAATACCTAACAGAGGAATAGCTGGATCATACGGTACAGAAGTTTTATTCTTAACTTTTTGAGAAATCTCCATATTGTTTTCCACAGTGGCTATACCACATTATTGTTGACTCTCTGCTCTCACTCTCAGAAAAGCCACTGGTCTGCAGCAGAGTGGGGACACTAGAGATGATGCCCAGGTGGCTGGGTGTCACCAGGCAGGAACGAAGGACCATAAGAGGGTGAGCAGCCGCATACCCTAGTCCACCATTAAAACATGCCCCGGGCTCTGATGTTGCATTAGGTTGCCTTGAAGCTCTGAAAACAAATGATAAAGTGTCGTGTTTTTTTCAATAACCTTTTTTTTTTTCAATTTTTTGGTTTGCCGTGGTGAGCAGGTTAGAAATTTTGGCAGCAGATTGCAAAAAGAGTCTTTAGAATTTACCTAGGGCCCTCTTTCCTTCCACCACACTCTGTTCTGGGAGAATGTCTTATCCATAATAAACCACGCCCCTCAGGTCATTTCATCTGCCAGGAGATGACAGCACTGTCAGGACTCCTTACCACGATTCATGAGCCTGGCGGTGGCAGAGTGTTAATAAATCACAAAGGAAAACAATCTTGAGAAAGGATGGTTTGGAGAGGAGAAAGAATGCCATAGTCCTATTGCTGTGTAACAAATTACCACACTCTGTGCAGCGTATGCCACCGCCCATTTATTATCTCATGGTTTCCACGGGTCAGAAGCCAGGCCCAGCTTAGCAGGGTCTTCTGCTCAGGGTTGCACAAGGCTGCAATCAAGGTGTCAGCAGGGCTGCATTCCTTTCTGGGTCCTCTTGCAAATTCATGTGATTGTTGGCAGAATTTGTTTGAGGTTTTAGGACTGAGGTTCCCATTCTTTTGCTGGCCGTAGGCCCAGGACTGTGCTCAGCTCCTAAAGGCTGCCCACTGTTCCTGGCCATATAGCCGCCTCCATGTGCCCTCTTGCACTTGAATCCTTCTCTTGCTTCAAATCTCTCCTGCAAGGAAGAGCCCAGTCTCTTTTAAGTGTTCAACTGATTAGGTCATGCCCACCCAGGACCATCTCCCTCTCTTATAGTCAAGTGATTTCTCATCTTAATTGTATCTGCAAAACCCCCTTCACAGAGGCATCTAGTTTAGCATTTGAGTGGACAACTGGGAGAAAGAGTGTATACACAAGAGAGTAGGGATCTTGGGGACCACCTGGGAATTCTGCCAACCATAAGATGTAAGCACCTTTGTCCACACCTTCTAGTTTTCAGTGGGGTACCAACCAATGGTGCCTGTTTCACACTTCCCCTCTGCTCCCCACCAGTCTCACCCTAGATGGAAGTGAGCCCTGCTGTGTGTTGAAGGGGCCCTTTCCAGGAACCAGTTCTCAATTCAATTAATTAGAATTAATTCTAACCCATCCCTCTGCCAAGTTCTGCAGGTGCAGTCAAGCTGGGCCTGGGATGGGCAGAATAAGATGGATACACTGGATAGACAGAACCTAACACGTGGTACCATCTACTCTGCTCAGGAATCGTAGCAGAGAAAATAAGGTCCACAGGCACTGAGATGAATAGGAGGGAGTTTTCTCTGAGGATGAGAAACTCTAGCCTGGCATTGAGGAAGAGAATAACAAAGAGAAAAAGGGAGCAGGAGCCTGTAGCAGAAGGCTGAGAGGCAGGAGGGCACATAGCAGAGTTTGGGTTATTTATCATTGATGACCTTCACTATTTGATTCTGACTCTGCAAGTGACGCACGTTGTCATTTAGCAAATTGAAGGACTGATGAGTAGACCAGCTTGGCTGGAGCAGGCTTCCAGCAGGCGGTGGTTCTCAGCCTGGTAACTGGACTCCAGTTCTGACCAATTGAGCCCAGGTCCCTGGGCTAAGACCCAGACGTCTTTACTTATAATGAAATTCTGAGATAAACAGAGGGAGAGGTACTTTACTTTTGGCTTTGGGCAGTCATGAAAGTTTTCTGAGTAAAGGACAACTTGTGACATCAGTGGGCAAATTGTCACCTTCAAAAGGTTAATCTGGCAACAGAGTAGACAGTGGACTAGAGAAAAAAGATGAAAGACAAGGGCAGAGAGTTGAGGCTCCCTGGAGGATGTGGGCAGCAATGGAAGCAGAGAGGAAGGAGGCCGCTGGCAATGCAGAGAGAAGCTGAGAGCAGAGGCGGTGGAGGCGGACACCAAGCCTCACGCGCATGTGACTTTTCAGTCTGTCGAGCGTGCCCGTGAACTCGAGGGCAATAATGAGTGAATGCTGACTCTCCAGAGCCAGAGAGGGCACTTCCATCACTGCGCTTCTGGACACTTTCTTAGGAGAGATGGATGCCGAGGTGTAGAAATACATAATAGAGCCGTGACAACACACCCGGCGTCTCTGGCTCTGACACTTCGAGCCCCCGTTCAACTGAGACAAGCTGAGAATCAAGAATTCTGACAAGCGGTTCACAGAATAGAAAGGTTTCTACACCAGCACAGCAGTAACGTGGCTCCATTGCTTCAGACATTCTAAATAGATGTCAATCTCCTGGAAAATCTTTCTGCTACAGACATCCCATGATGCACAAAGGTGAAGGACGGGTGGACCCACGAGCATTTACACCCCTGTCGATTGCAGCCTGACTTCCAGCCAACAGGCAGCATCCTCAGGTGCCAGCCTTCTGAGGTCCCAGGCCTGGACAGCTCACAGGGCTGCACTTAGGCTGCAAAGTCAGAGGGACTGGAAGAGCTCAATGTTCATCTACACAAGAACTCAAATTACTTAGCTATCAAGCCTTACAAGGGTGAATCGTACAATTCCAAATCTGCAGGGAACTCAAACAGTTTCTAACACAATCGTCCAAACAGCCAGAGAAGTGACATGACTTCCCCGAGGCCATGCAACTAGGAAGCAGCATTCAACCTCTTCTGCCAGGAACAGAGGCAAAGGCAGCACCAGCCTCCCGGCCCCCGAATCAGAGCCGTGTCCCCACCCCCCCTGTATTGACTGCTTGGTCAAGCAGGACCATCAGCTGGCAAACTCCCCAGTAGGATGAAACATCCACATTGGTGGCAACTAATTCTCTCGGCCAGGGGACCCAGCCATGCTGGAGCTGAATGGGGTCATCAGCAGGGGCACGCGGCTATGCTGGGGCCACATTATCACCTATTTTTACAACTCCTGAGCTAAGAATGGCTTTTACATTTTTTAAAGGTTGGGGGGAAACAAGAAGAATATGCAATAGAACCTCCATGTGGCTTGCAAAGAATAAAATACGGAATAGCTGGCCCTTCACACAAGAAGCTTGCCAACCCCTAGATTCCAGGGCAAGCCTGACTTCCCAAAGATTTGCCAAAGGCCAAGGGAGGTGGAGAGCCAGCTAGAAGATTTCCCTGCTATTTGTAGACAGAGCAGCAAACTAGGACCTAAGCGTCTTATTTCTACTCTCTAGTGTAAGGGCCTACTCCGGAGTAAAAGCATGTGAACACATATTCACACACTTATGCACAAACAGGCACACATATGCATACAAACATACAAACACCTGCATACACGCACATGCACACAGTCGCGTGTGCTCACTCACATACACAAATTTGCATACATGCATGCACACACGCTCATGCACACACAACACACTCATGCACACGCATGCCCCGTAGACCCCATAAGGACTTTGCATCAGGACCTAGGATTCTGGAATAATGATACGACTTTTTCTTTGTGGACTGGGAAATCTTCCACACACGAAGGCAGTGTGCAAACTGTGAGATGCCCTCAGGCAGAGACTGCTTTGCTTATGGTCAGACTTCTGCAGAGTAGTCCCGACAGAGTGTTGGCCAGAGAACCTGTACTGGCAGTGTCTTGGTGACCGCCCCCGTCACTGCCTCGCCTCCTCCCCACGACAGATTCCTTTGTCAGCAGGAGCTTGTCTGTCCTCACAAGCCTTGCCTCTTGCTGTTTCCTACAAACCACAAGGAGCTTGATCAAAGTGAAGAAAGGCAAGGCCGCCCCTGTCTGCCCCCTTCCATTAATGTATGGCTTTGTAAGAGAGAAAACTGGGGACACCTGTTTCCAGGGAGAGCAGGAGGGAGAGTGATTGGGATTCTCTGAGTATAGGTGGCGTGGGGAGACACACAGTGACAGGAGCACTGAAGACGTGGCAAAACCCATGGCGGGCCATGCTTTGGGTTTCAGACACCATGCCTGCATGCGTTGTAGCTTTCATCGCCCTCAGCCTTTGACAGAACAGCCCCATTTCCCCAGCACTTCTGTCACCAAGAAACCTTGATTGTGGTGTGGACTCTGAGCACACATGTTGCACACACAGCACACTCCGTCAGCCCAACGTGGCAACCCCCTCCTGCCCCCTCCACTTTGGAAACGGGATGGAGAAACCTGGACACACAGCGGAGAATAGAAAAGGAAGAAAAAGCTTATAAAGTGAACCCAGATAAAATTTTAGAAGTGAAGCGTCTGGGAGCTTCTAACTGAATTCTCACCTGTATAGGAAACCCACCTGCAAAAATCATGGGAAAACCTCCAGCCTCAGTTTGGATGCTCCCAAAGATGGGGGGCTTGCTGCTTCATGAGGAAGCCCTTTTATTTTACAGTTTTACTTGGGAGACCCCCCAGAGCACATTTCTGAAACTTCTTCCTGTTTCTCTTAGCCCTGCCCTATCGCTCTTCACCCAAAGGCAAATCTCAGGATCCAAGTGTCTTCTCCTGCATGGCCTGCTGTAGACTGAAGGGTGGGTCCCTCCAAAACACCTATGGTGAAGCCCTAACTGCCACTGTGATGGTGTCTGGAGGTGGGGCCTTTGGGAGGCAATCAGGGTTAGATGAGGTCATGAGGGTGGGGCCCTCATGGTGGGACTGGTGGCCTTATAAGAAGAGGAAGAGAGAGAGAGAGCTCACCTTCTTTCACTGAGTAAAAGCCATGTATGAACATAGTGAGAAGCTGTCTGTCTGCAAGCCAGGAGACAGCTCTCACCAGAAACCAAACCCGCAGGCACCTTGATCCTGGACTTCTCAGCCTCCAGAACTGTGAGAAATAAACGTATGTTGTTTAAGCCCCTCACGTGGTATTTTGTGATGGCAGCTCCAGCTGACTAATACACAGACTAACTGTGTTTACTTTCTACAACCTTTCTCCACATCGGAATCCCAAACCTTTCCCCTTTCGGCTGCCTTCCTTTGGATGTGCTGCAGCTTGCCAACGATGCACACGTATTTCTCCACCAGCAGTGACACCTGCTTCAGTAAACTCCTTGTTTCCTACTGCGTCCTCCCAACCAGACCAGGAGCTCCTTGAGGCTACATGCAGACACACATATGTATTCAAATACACACGCAAACACGAAATTGTGCCTCTTTACAATGTGTCTCAAGCACTAGGCTTAGTACCTGGTACAGAGAAGGGGCTTAATAAATATTTAATGAATCTGTAAAAGAAAAGTGCAGAGGGAAGATAACCTGCTTTCCCCTGCGGCTTTCTAAGTTAACTCTAGTTTTCACGAACAGTCTTGGCTTTAAATCTTCTTCCTCATCTACGTCAGTCAAGTATCTCTTGTCAGAACCCTCCTCTCTCCCGAGCCATCTCTGCCCGTGGGCTCTTATCCATATGTTCTCTGAATTCTTTTGGCGTTTGCCTTCTCAACACTTAGAGCTGGGTTCTCACTCTATTTTCCTTGGAGCACAAGGTCCACAAGCTAGCAACAAGTCTTTCACAAAAAAGACTTCAGAGTCCAACCAGCTTGGGAAATGGCTCCACGAGTGGAGAGGCCCAGGTAAAAACACTTATTTTGTTGAACTCAGGATTTTCTAAATTGATTTGCCCAAGGAATTTGTTGTGGTGGATAATCTATTAACCTTTGAAGGACTGGTGTAACATGGAACTCAGAACAGTCTCGTTAACCCTTGCTTGACTGTACGTACCTTCGTCTTCCTTTACTGTTGCAAACCTCCCATTGACAGGACCACATTCCATGAGTTTTCCAATCAGGCCTACTTTTGCAGGGGGGTGTTGGGTGGGGAGGGTGGTTGGAGGGGGAGTTAAAGTCCAGAGAAGCGTCCTTCCCTGCTCCCCCACTTCCCTTGAGTAGGAAGAAGATAATGATGTTAGCTCATAGCTGTGGAGTGGTCCAAGCCCTCCCTGTATGTGAGGGTCTGGGTTTCCCTCAAACCAGGACTAACTCTCATCATTTCTCTCCAGAAGTGGGAGATAATATCGAGGTGCTTGATGAACACTTGGTGTGACTCATTTGTCCTGGACAATGCCTATATTTTGTCCTTTTGAAGTAGGAAATGAGGGTATAAATTGCAGGACCCCAAGAAGCCTACACATTAGCCAAAACACCATTCAGCTGCCTCCTGGGGCTCTACAAGGACTGGGCCCCCTTCAAATCCAAGCTTGTGAGAGTTCTGTTTCTTTTTTAATGTGGTCTTATCCAACCTGGAGCTACTACCCATTTCTCCTCCCAAACCAACATGTGCACATGGGTGTGTGCATGAGCACACACATACCTCTTTGCAAGGCAGGCATTGATTTTTTGTCCGACAACTGGGTATCGGCTTCAAGATCTATGATTTCACTTTGTCTGTAATACTAAAAAACTAGCAACAGAGCCCAGGCCTTAGCAAGGAGAGAGGGAGGTGTTATTTTGGGCAATAGGTCTTTCTCTGTACTTAGAAGTGACCTCAGGTGAACCATAGCACAATGAGCTTAAAGCTGTCCTGTACTTAAATGACCCTGCTGTGGAGTTGGGAGCAGCCGGTATTTGTGGTAGCTGACTCTCTCACCACTACCCATTAAACAGAGCATTGCTAGGAAGCCACTGGGAATATAAGTGTCATCGCAGTCCAACAATGCAATTCAACTTTGTTCTGGAGACGTTTCATGCTCCCCTGTTCTCAGTCAATGGTGGCTAACATCTTGACTTGTGTAAATTTTCTGTAGAGCTGGTCATGAACCTGTTCCAACCCGATCTAGACTGTGAACAATTTGAGGGAAGGGAAAGTTTCTTGTTCTTGCTCACTTCCTATCACTCAGGACACACTTAATTCAACAATTCAAGTACTTGGCCCATAGCAGGATGTAGTCAACATTTGTTGAATTGACTTGCTGTTGAAGATCAGATTCCTTTTGATTTCTCAGTTATCCCTTCTACAAACCTTAGTGAAGAGCCATATGTGAGCATTAAAGATGATTAATATATAGTCCTTGCCCTGAAGGAGTTCAATTCTAGTACTGGGCTCAGGTGTATACACAAGCAATCATAAAACTAGGTGGTGTGCATGACAAAAGTGAGCACACGGGGGGCATCATGGAGGACTGCCATTTTCAGAGTGGGTGTGTGAGAGAGAAGACAGCCCTCCAGTGGCATTAGTGGTGGTCCTCCATATTCCCTTGACCTCCTTCCAACACGCTATTTCCACCTTCCTTTTCTTCCCTACCCCGCTATCACCATCCCTTTGTGATTCAATGGAACGCATAGTTTACTTGAAACACTAAGTGCCCTGATAGGATTTCAACTAAAAAAAAAAAATACATATATGACCAGAACAAATAGGATCCCTGGTTTGAGGTGCTCCCCCTGGAAAGGGCCTGATGCGGACATTCTCCATCATCCTGATCTTCTGTGGGGCTGAGCTTTGCTTGGTAAGGAGGAGGCTGGTTGACCAGCAAGCCTGCTGGAGGGCAGCCTGACCCATTCAGGGTATCTGCAGAGTTGTATGTACTGAGCTTGTTTCGCCACTTGCCTAACTCATAATGCTGCTCATCAAATCATTGCAACCCCACCAAGCAATTTGCTTTGAATTTCAAGTCGCTGTTTAAGGAAAGAGGTAGAATGAGAGCATATTTATAAGAAATACTTGTTAGCTCCATTCCTCTCTGAAGAAGGTAATTCTTTTTAAAAAAATCCCCATAAACACAGCAAGAGTCACAATGGGCTATGACATTATGACTCCATGCCCAGGAATAATTCAATTATCCTCAAAGGTTACTTAGTTTGAAGCTGGCACTGAGCTGTGTTTTCCCCCTCGAGCTCCAGCTCTTCAAAACCAAATGCTTATTGTTCTCACCATGCAGATTGACAGCGGACAGGACATCATCCAAAAAGCTCAGTTCCGAAATGAAACCCTTTAGCCGTCCACTCCGATGGAGGGTATTTTCAGACTTCCATCATTTCTTTGACTTATGCTTTCTTCAAGAAAATCTCGTGATCCCTTTTCTTTCTCTTCAATTTTCTCACCTCCAAGTTGTGTTGTACCTTGCAAAATGTCAAACAAAATTAAGTTTATGAACTTCTGGTACATTCCAGAGAAAGAGACAGACAATATACACCCACTTCTGTTCTAAAACCTGGTATTCTATTAAGTTCAAACCAAAACAACAGTGTCCAAATTCACAGTCCCAAGAAACAAGCATCTGGAGAAGGGAGGAGGGAGGGAGAGAAGCAGCCTCAGAGCACAGCTCTGGGTGGTCTGGCTGGGGATGGGTGGACATACATGGGGTCCAGCAACAGTTCTGTTCCACCTTCTGTACGGAAGAGCAAACTTCACTGCAGGTTTAAATCTCAGTGGCCTGTTAGCCTCACCAGAATTTAGTGTCACTTACTCCACGTTGGGTTTGATGAATTAACAAAATATCCTGGCTCTTTTCCTTTCATTTGGAAAACCAATTTGTTCATCTGCATTTCATACTTGAGCCTCAAGTTTTCATGTTTGGGAGAAGAAGCATGTCCCAGATCAGCGTTGTTTTATCCTTGTGCATCCTGCAGAGAGCCGTTTTGACACATTAGTTAAAAATCACAGGAATATTCTCATGCAGTCAGTCGTCCTGTCAGCCATTGACTGGCGTACGCATGGTAGAAATTGCCGACAATGCCAATGCCAATGACAATGGTTCCAGCTTTGGACTTTCAGAGTTTTCAGGAGAGACCTGGGCAGGAAAGGCGAGTGAGAGAGGCGCTCATGGTTTCATCATCGTAACTGAATCCGTGTGTGTTTCAAACAAGACCTTGGTCTAGTTGCCTTTTTATTTCATCCTGCCACCGTGGAGTCACGGCTGTAGAGTATAGTATGTGCAAATAGTGTTTGCATTGCACCCAGGTGCAACACAGTTTCTGTTAAACCATGCCACGTCAACTCAAGGGCTGAGCACTTTGGAACATGACTTGTAAGTTTACTCAGACTTGAACCACACGAGATAAACGACACCTTGACTCTATTGGGAATTACAGGTGGGCTGGCAACCTTCGAGCGCTGGCATTTGATGATTTCTGAGGGAGTTGAACCGAGGTTGCCTCAGGTCTGATGTGTTTGGGCTCTTGTTTAGTCTTTCCAAAACAGATGATTTCATGGATTAAATTATCCCAAACCCTACTCTGTACTTGGTCTTGGCCAACCTGCCCATTTGCTACTGGGTTATCCAGACTGTGTCCACACCCACACGGTCTATGCATGTACATTTTATTTGTGTGTTCAGTTACCGAGACACAGACGTGTGAAACTGTGACTGAGGTGTTGAGTTTTCATAGATAGATTAGATAGATGGATAGCTAGCTAGGTAGACAGATAGATGATAGATAGA